>NC_079173.1:36047308-36099808 GCF_947568905.1 Ostrea edulis
TCAGATTATCAACATATTCAAAAATTATAAAACAACTGCAAACTGATCTACAGATACTTGATATATGCATTAGAGTACATAATTGATTGAAAATGTTGAGGGACTATTGAATCATTTTCAATAGTTGGTTAAACACGGTGCTTAACTGCTTTTGCTTGCTTGTAAGATAATCACCCTGAGTTTTGTTTCCGTCAATATATGGAGGACCACGGTTCTGAGGGCCACTATACCAATGGTTGTGAGGGCCATTTCGGAGGTCATTATATCGGAGACCACGGTTCTGAGGGCCACGATACCAATGGTTGTGAGGGCCGTTTTGCATGTATCCACCATTACGACTGTTATGCTGTCTACGAGTGTTAGTTCTTTTACGCCCATAACTTGTTTTGGTCCTTTCGCTACTGAATTCTCCTGCATGGTTAGAGTTTCTTTCAGAGTTTTCACTTCGCGCACCGTAGTCTTTGTAGGGTTTCATTCCAAGCTTGTGATTTAGATGGTCTTTCATTAGTTTCACCAACGTTTTTCGTCCATCATCATTTAGATGTACACCATCAACCCCGTACAGCTGGGGATTTTCCGCATTTAGGTATGAGTCAACTCTGATAAAATAAACATTTTCTGTGTCCTTTAATGACTCGCTCAGTTTGTCATTTACAGTTCTGACGCGATCATTATAGTCTTCTTGATCCATTCTCTCCAGTAGAGACAGAATGTGTACACTGCACTGCTTCTTCTGCGCACAGACCACAAGATTTTCTATCTGAGTAACTATAGACTCCGACGATTTTGTTGCAATATCATTGCTGCCAACACCAACAACTATATACTGAGGGGACTCTAAAGATTGTACATACTGCATAGCTCCCTCTAGATTCTTCTTTCCAGCACCTAGAACATGAATGTTTATATCTTGGTTTTTGTACATCCTTCGAGGGTCAATACCATTTCCATGTGAATCCATTACAATCTCAATTTTATGAGGACGTGACAGTGGTTTTGTTGGCTCAGCTATTTCATTGGGATGCTCTGTTGGCATAGATGATGTGTCCTCTTCTGTGGACAAACATGTATGTGTATATTGTTTCTGAACTCCGTCCACATGTTTTTGATGGCTTGTTTCGAACATCACTTCGTTTTCACATGTCCGAGTTTGTGGCCAACTTTTGGATATGGTAACCATGGTCTGAGATTTTAACACTGCTACATCTTTTTGTAAGAGTTTTATTTCCTTCTGTGTATTTGTTTTCAGTTCATGTAACTCATTTCTCAATTGAATGTTTTCTTTGAGAATTGGGTCCAGATATCTTTCAAGAGTAATCTGCATAGTTTTTTCAATGTTTTTTTCAGTGAGAGTTGTGAATTTTTCTTCTAAACAAGAAACTGTAGGTAAAATTTTACAGACTTCACACTCCAACATCTGAATACTCTGATTCATCTTCTTTATTTCACATTGAACACTTTGAATATCATTAGGTAGAACAGGTTTTGGTGAAACCACACGAGGTGTCGATGTACTAATTTTTTTCACAAAAGTGATGGAATCATCACCAAGAACACTTTTAAAGTCTTTATCATCTGCACAGCTGGAGTCATTTAACAATATATTTTCAGATGGTGGAAACATTTGTTCTGTATGCTTTACACGTATACCATCAGCAATGTCAACAATGTTTTTCAAATAGTAGAATTCATGATCCGCCCACCACACATACTGTTGTCCCTGAACAGTTATAAGATGAGTGTTTGGGTAAATGTGAAAAGTTATGAGTTTCTCATCAGTCTCGGTGTCATAGTCTGCATATTTGCTGTTTCTTTTTTCCAGCTGTATGAATACCTCATTGACTTCATCGTTTTCATTCTTCTTATCTACCCATTCACACACAAAGTTACAAACTTCTCCAGCAGAAAGATAATATCTGCAACCTATGGCTTTGATCCAGTACAACAATCTTTCATGAGATTTAACTCGAAATCCTAGCATGTTTGCGTTCGGGTCATACAATTCTATATTCAAATCTTCATAAGGAGCATTTGCACCTTTACCTGACGGTGTATGTGGTTTTTCAGGTATTTTATATTTCTCAAAAACATGTGAAGTCCACTCTCTGGTGTGCATTACAGCACTTTCTTTTAATTTACCTAGGTCTGAGAAGACCGCCGCCATTTTGGATCTTGTCTGGTATGATGTCGACATTTTTGATAATCAATTTCCAGTAATTTATTCAATGAAAGACTTTGGAATATGCGAACAGACGTTAACACTAGTATAATAGTTCACTGTTTCACAAATTTTTTCGCTGTAAACTGGTTTTACATACCGATTTCAATGTTTTTTCTTCTGTACATATTTTGACGCCTGTTATTATCGATCGGGATCGGGATCATAATATTAATCTCTATTTTTAAAAATGTAGAACACTTTTATCAAATGACAATGTTTGAAAACGCTTAGAGCCCCGATGTCAGAATTTCCTTTTCCAAGACATCAATATGTCAAATTCATTATCCTTTTTGAATAGTATGTACCATATTTTGTACCAGTTATCCATTTTGAATCCCCTATTACAATGGGATTTTGCTGCACTCTGCAATGTTTGAGTGGATGTCATGAGTGTGTGTCAAACAGAAATTTTAAGAGCATGGGATAAGGTGCTGCCATGTATTACTTCACTATCAAAGTTTAACCCAGTTGCCACAATGTTGAATTTATGCTGCAAAAAGGATTGGAAATTGCTCTGGTCAAAACACATTGTTTATTTGTCTACAGATGAAAGAGACATGAGGATTCTCCCCCACAAACTGAATTAAAAAAATAGTTATGGATCTTGTACATGTATAGTTTATTAATCACTATAGATTTCCAGCATCACAAGTCTGATTCCACTATATGCTTTCCATACTGTCAGGTTCATTCACCCCCTGTTTGAGCCACAGTATAATATCCCAAATACCTTGGCAATAAATAACATTATTTGACTAGTGTTTCATTTTTAGCGGAGTTGCGGTGAAGTCGAACTCGGCTTATGATCTGATGAAGTGCCTTTGGGCGGGCAGGCGGGCACGCATCAACATTTCATTTCAGCACCATAGCTCTTGAGCAAATTATAGGATCTCATTCAAACTTAGATGGATTGTCACCCTCAGTAAGATGAGGAAGCCTATCGATTCTGGGATCACTAGGTCAAAGGTCAAGGTCACTGGCTATAAATAGACTGAAATTTGGAGAAAATTTTGTTTTCCGCACCATAGCTCTTGAACGAATTATAGGATCTCAATCAAACTTAGATCGATTAAGTAAGACAAGAAGCCTATCGATTCCGGGGTCACAAGGTCAAAGTCACAGTGGCTATAAATAGACTGAAATTTGGAGAAAATTTTGTTTTCTGCACTATAATTTTTTAACAAATTATAGGATGTCAATTAAACTTAGATGGATTATCGCCCTTCATGAGACAAAGAAGCCTATTGATTTTGGTCAAGGGTTAAAGGTCAAGGTCACAAAGGATTTAAGTTGGCTGAAATTTATGTACGCAAAATTTTGCTCCCTGCTTGATAATTCTTGAAAACTTTTCTGCCGGTTCCCTCTATGCCCATTCCTTGCGCAACTCGGCTTGTGCATTTCCGATGCCCGACAATTTTTAATTTTTTTGCATTTCATTTATTTTGAGTTATTATACAATTATTTACCATTCCATTGATCCTCTACAGGACTGTAGTATACTCAGGTGACAGTTTAGCAAATTGGACTACCTTTTCAAGTAATGAATCCTTAGAATTAGCTATAACTAGGATTAAACTTGAATGTATATATACAGGGGAAAAACTTCTTCATAACTGCAAGGCATTGATAACCATATTGATTTGAATGTTTGGGCCATAATATGTGGTCACATTTTTCATGAGAATATAAAGGGGTGAAATTCTAGAAAACAACAACACGACTTCAGTTACTCGAGGAGCGTTGTGGCCCATGGGCCTTCCATTATCCATGTTTGCTGTTGTAACGCTTTGAAAAACAACAACAGTTGATTTGTATCTAAAATCATGATAATATTCAGTCATTTATCCCCCTACCCTTCCAGTACTATCTTTTCTAACTGAATTTCCACAATGTTCAACTCCCACGAGTACTTTAAGTACTTTGATTTACGTGAGTATTTTGATATTTGCACATGATTTTTTTAGTGCATACACGGTATGTCTCTGCTAGGAATAATGGAAACTGTATCACCTATGTATGTAAAGAAATATTCTATAGATATCTATTTTTAAAAATGTAGAACGCGTCTATCAAATGAAAACACTTAGAGCCCCGATGTCAGAATTTCCTTTTCTCAGACACTAATATGTCAAATTCATAATGCTTTTCGATTAGTACCACATTTTGTACCAGTTATCCATTTTCAATTCCCTATTACAATGGGATTTAGTTGCACTCTGTTGTGTTTGTGTAGATTCTCCCCCTCCGATATCCACGTAAACACGTCATTCCATCTATTGGAATAACATTTGGCACATTTACGTTATTGACAACATTAACAGAATCTATATTATTGGTACATTTTAAAGTAAAGAGAATCGGTGCATGGTCAGACCAAATGTTAAAATCATCTATTTGTAAATTACTTATCAAACTGAAACATTTTTTTTTCTGCGCAAGTAAATAATCAATATCACTTGCTCCTAGGTGGTTAAAAACGTAATTCGAACATTTTCATCCCCTTCAACTCGACCGTTACAAATTCTCGTACTGTGGATTTACAAAGGTCAATTACTTGCCACCCGTAGGTATTAACACCTCGATAGGGCATACAAAAATCAATATCAAATTCAAAGAGCTCATCCAATATATCCAAAAAATGAACCGCCGTGGTGGCCTAGACGTTAGAGCGTTCGCCCCGCATGCGGAAGACCGGGGTTTGTATCCCGGCCACGACAGACCTAAGTTAGTGACAGTTTCATCGCCAAACGCTCGACATTGGGTGTGAATGTCACGGGTTTTCGGAGATGAGCTTAAAAAACGGATGTCCCGTGTCACAGTAGGTTTGACACGCTAAAGAACCCTCTCTGTTCAATGGCCTTACCGGTACGTAAGCGCCGAGTAAAGGTCTCAATATGAGTGAAAAATTCTCGAGAGAGAGATCAATCAATCATACAATCCAACAATGATTTGACGATTTCATCATGATCGAGATATTCCATTTTACCACCAACCCTACTATTTAAGTAATGGATATATGCCGAATACCGTTCTATAAATAAAATCATCAGACTGTTTGAAGCCCGTTAGGGCTTCGTCACCACGAAGTATGAAAATTCTATATATGCGAACCATGATATTGTGAAGGTATTGTGCTTATACTAATTGAGAAAATGTATTTCTTCCAGGAGACAGAATGACAAAGACAACGTCCAGTGACGCGATAAACGGAATGATGTTTTCCACCAAAGATCGAGACAATGGTAGAAATTATATGGACTGTGCTGGTGAACATTTCGGAGGATGGTGGTATAATTATTGTCACGACGCTTATCTGAATGGGCTGTATGGGTCGTCGTTATGGAAACAGCCTTGGTATCCTACGATTGGGGATGGAAGATTGATTAGGGAAACTGTCATGATGGTAAAAAGAGTGTGAACGAAAACGAAAATTTCAAAGTCGAAAGAGGGAGGACTTACTGTTTTTCATTTTTTTTTTCCACAGCCACAGTAATTCTAAACACAAATCCCATGAGCCCATTTTGTTCGTAATCAATTATAGAAATACTATTTGTTTTTAGCGATCTTTAGGAACCAAAAATGCCTATATATTTCCCATTTGTTAATATACATTTCATCATAATTCCTCAAATAGTTGGCTTCAGATATTTTTGCATTTTACGTCTTACTAATAGTTATACAACGTATGCCACTAATACACAGCAATAGAATGGGTATGACGGAAATGGCAATTCCATGGTCCCGAGAGAGACAGACAGACAGACAGACAGAGAAAGAGACAGACAGAGAGAGAGAGGGGGGGGGACTAAATCTTGAAGCGACAGAACCTTCAAATGAAACATGTTTGGCGAGGAAAGGGGTAAATTTGCTATTTCCAGATTCCCCCATAACTGCTTTATCATAACGAAGCATTTTTCGGGCGTTATTATAACATTGACCACATTTCCTGAATCCCATCCACTCGGAAAAGTTCCAAGTGAATTTTTCACCATTTTAATAACCGCTTTGGTGTTCACATTTGATGTAATTCTTGTTTGATGCAAATGCCAAACCCCATTTCCGCCATCATTATGATCTATCATGACGTCTGCTGTTTTTACGTCATACATGTAGATCTCGGGATTCATGGAATGTTTCGCCTATCGAGCTTTTTGATTGATAAAGGATATTGATTACCGGTAGAATTAATGAGGAAGTATTCCGAGGGGAAAATGCCAGTTTTGGAAGGATTAATCCTCAAATGGGAGTAATAGTTGAGGGAAATATCCTATAGTTTCATCATATTATTCTTATATTTATATCAGAAAGCCAGATAAGAATTTCGTTTTCTTCAATTTACGAAATATTCTTCTTGTTATTTGTTTCATATGTTATTCGGTATAGATGTTCAGCATCTATAGATAGAGTTATTTTTACTACAGGATTCTATGCACATTCTTGCACACACCTAACCACGTTTTGAAAGTATCCTACATAATTGTGAAAAAGCTTTGTCATTGATTGATGGTTTACAGAAATGCATGGTGAACTTAAAAGATGGGGTTTAGATTTTCATTGTCCATACAGAATTTTATAACAATACATGTATAAATACTGTTTTGGGTATGTGTATACTCAAAACATGTTTTAAGCATCTACAAAGCATTGTAAGCATCTATAACGTATTGTAAGCATCTACATCGTATTGTAAGCATCTGTAACGTATTGTAAGCATCTGTATCGCATTGTAAGCATTTGTAACGTGTTGTAAGCATCTACAACATATTGTAAGCATCTGTAACGTATTGTAAGCATCTGTAACGTCTTGTAAGCATCTACATCGTATTGTAAGCATCTGTATCGCATTGTAAGCATCTGTAACGTATTGTAAGCATCTGTAACGCATTGTAAGCATCTGTAACGTATTGTAAGCATCTGTAACGTATTGTAAGCATCTGTAACGCATTGTAATTATCTATAACGTATTGTAAGCATCTACAACGTATTGTAAGCATCTGTAACGTATTGTAAGCAAGGGTAACGTATTGTAAGCATCTACAACGTATTGTAAGCATCTATAACATATTGTAATTATTTATAACGTATTGTAAGCATCTACAACGTATTGTAAGCATCTGTAACGTATTGTAAGCAAGGGTAACGTATTGTAAGCATTTACAACGTATTGTAAGCATCTACATCGTATTGTAAGCATCTGTATCGCATTGTAAGCATCTGTAACGTATTGTAAGCATCTGTATCGCATTGTAAGCATCTGTAACGTATTGTAAGCATCTGTAACATATTGTAATTATCTATAACGTATTGTAAGCATCTACAGCGTATTGCAAGCATATGTAACGTATTGTAAGCATCTACAACGTATTGATTATTTGTGTAAAATAGCAATGCTCGTATTGGACTTTCTGCTTACAACCTGTGTATTGGATTATTGATTGATTGATTAAATATTGTTTAACGTCCCTTTCGAGAATATTTCACTCATATGGAGATGTCACCACTACCGGTGAAGGGCTGCAAAATTTAGGCCTATGCTCGGCGCTTATGGTCATTGAGCAGTGAGGGATCTTTATCGTGCCACACCTGCTGTGACACGGGACCTCGGCGGTCTCATCCGAAGGAACGCCCCATTTAGTCGCCTCTCACGACAAGCAAGGGTTACTGAGGACGTATTATAACCCGGATACCTGTGTATTGGAACTGGAAGCATAGGCGTAGCTTGGGTTCGAATATTACCGAGGCAGGGGGTCTGGGGGGCGCAGCTCCCCAGAAGCTATCGACATTTTAACAACGTAAAAGGTGTTGTTGTTTTTTTTACCGAGGCAGCTGCCTCGGTTGCCTCAATGGAAGCTACGCCACTGGGTAGAATGATAGGTTGTTCACATTTTGGTAGAACATTGTAATGTCATTTTAAAGTGTATGTTTTTAAGAAGTGCTGTCATATCGGGAGAATTTATAAGACTGGTTGACTTTTAATGGCAGTTCTCGGTAGCTTAGTGGTTAAGGCGCTCGCTTCGCAACTGGCAAACCCAAGCTCGGGTTCGATTCACGATCTCGATCCCGCGTGACAGTGAGTTCGTTGGTTGTATTTTGTTTAATGTCCCGCCCGAGAATGTTTCACTCATATTGAGACGTTGTTACAGGAAGTAGTAACTGTTTGTTTGCCAGGCGTAAGAAGTGAGATCATAGGTCTTTCAGATTTGACCATAAAAACGGCGTGCAATGGTTAAACATTGTTGCACGTCACCATTCTGCATGAATAAAAGAATATTTTAACCAGGCGCGTAGCCAGACAGAAAATGAAGTGTACGCAAAGTAAGGCAGGGGGTCTGGGGGCCGCCTTGAGGCCCCCAGTGGGTCCAGGGCAAAGCCCTGGTGGGGGCCCAGGGGGCGAAGCCCCCGGAAGCTCCTGGGTTTTATTGATTACAATCACCAATTTTTTGAGTATACAACGGGTTTTTTGGCTGTCAATTTTCGAAACAAATGAATTCAAACAAGACAGAAAAAGAATCACAGATTTGTTTTAGGAAGCTTGATATTACCAAATCACCAAATGTTAAATTGACACTTGCTTTACGAACTGCGTTGGTTTATTTTTTAATTGTTGCCGACAGGTGTATGAGTAGAGTATAGACACACATGGTATATATTGCTAATAACAAAGGGTATTCCAAATCCGTCGAACATAAATGGTGTACATTAAAATCGATTCGACATTTGCTGGACCAGGTATTAATAAGGGAATTATGGATACGTGTTCAACACAGACCTGTAATAATTCTGGTATAATAAAATACACTCAAAGTGCTAGTCCGAAATATCTGACTTTTTCCTGGCTTTTTTATGATTTTGATATTTACCGTGCCAGGAAAACGTCAAAACCGGCGCCATTATGTAAACTGCAAATTCGCCGTCTGCACCTGGAGGCGGCATTCTCGGGCCGATTTTAAATACTTGCGAGCCGAATTTAATGTTAAAGTCATAATTAATCAATAAAACGACGCTTTTTGTACTAACTAATATCGATTAAAAGAAAATATCACTCCGAAATTCGATAACATAAGCACACAATTGTAGTCAACCGAATTTTCGCTGTCATTTGAGCGAACGAGTCACGTGACTCAAAACAGCTCGACTGTTTGTTAAAATGTTTTCATGAGGCTGTTTATGTTATTAAAGAACTCATAAAATCGATATTAGTAAGTACAAGAAGCATCGTTTTATTGATTAATTATGACTTTAACATTAAATTCGGCTTTTTAGGAATTTGAAATTCAAGAAGCTTTTCAAATTGGATTGAATAGACATGATGATTGGAGTTAATCATAAATCGGAAATACATAGCGCAAAGTTACACTTAAGGCAATGACATAAAAATGTAAAAATAATTTCTCTTTTTTTTTTATAGCAAATAATGTGTACGCAGTTGCGTACTTGCGTATAGGCAGCTACGCGCCTGTTAACCTTTTTGTTACACATTGTAATTTTAGATCTGATGTATCCTAGACTTTAGATTTGCCATGGTATGTAAATATTTGATGTTTTCCTATCCATTGCATGCTTTATTTTAAATATTTCTTCCCTTTGGACAGCTACATGTACGTTTATTTAAGAGCTCATTCATAGCCGTTGGGAGTAATGATACTTTTCGCTAGTATTCAGGTGACCGATATGGTCCGTTGCCCACCTAAGTCGTTAAAACAGTGACAGTTCCATCGCCAAACGATGTGAATGTCACGGGTCCTCGGAGATGACCTTAAAAACGGATGACCCGTGTCACACTAGGTGTGGCACGCTAAAAAACCCTCACTGCTCAATGGCCGTAAGCGCCGAGCATAGGCCTAAAGAAGCCCTTCACCGGTCTTGGTGACGTCTCCATATGAGTGAAATATTCTCGAGCGAGATACAATCAATCAATCTTATTTTCTATGATAGAAATCCATACTCCATGCAAAACTTACAGGTAATTTTTGCAATTTTATTCCCAGCAGAATACTTATTTTGTATAATTCTATTTACACGTACATGTTTTAATATTAAAATTTTTCAAAGGATCAATGTTTTATTGGAAATTGTCCCTAGTGTCTATTCAACCTAGACATGAAACAGAGCATACAGTTCATTATTATATACTTTCAATTTCATCTCTTCTTTTTTCTTTAAAAGTTTGCGGGCATATATCACACGATATATGCCCGGAAACATTCCGGCCCGCAAACATTACGTCACAATCAATACACAAGCAAATTACTACGTCATTAATTTTCAAATTTTTCGTGTTTTTCATCTTTTACTCAGTTAAACCAATAAAGAAATTGTAAAAAAATAAATTATTGTTAGTTTCTAAATGAAATTGAAAGTATATAATAAAAAGGTTATAGACTTTGTATGGGAAAATATGACGACCTCGTTTTTTGTCGCGAACGGACCTCGCAAGCTCGTTCCGTCTACGCGCCAAAAAACTCGGTCGTCATATTTTCCCATACAAAATCTATAACCTATAAGTATTATTGTTTGTAATATACATATATAGATAAGTTTTGGGATTTGAAATAAAAGTTTGAAATATTTTTTATTTATTTATTTATTATTTTCATTTGCAATGAAAAAGATATAGCTGTTCTATCAGTGTTGATTTTTTTTAAATAGTTGGAGTCCTATCAGTATGTAAGTCAAAATAAATGTGTGTCCTATTGCATTTTGCACCGGTCCCAACTCTCCAATAAATATTGACCGGTTCCTCACTAAGTGCCAAATACACTGCGTTCCGCGCAAGTTATCTTTCGTTGTGTATATTATACATACGCCAGTTTCGCAATAAGGGTTCTTCTGTGTAGGAGGTGCATTTAGTGGAACTTGAATGCCCACGTGTGACAGAGTGGACTCAATGATGAAGACGATATATAATGTATTAAAAGCACCTTCTGTTTAAATATGTAAATGTAGGAAATACACAAAGTACTATTGAAAGAAATGTTTTACTAAAGCGGAAACATAAAGCGATGCCATATTTGTAAGTAATATCCTGGATATGATAGGTACGAGAAACAAAATAAAGTGATATAATAAGTATGTGTATTCATTTACTCCCTGAATACTTATCATTTACTTAGTTTCTTTATAGTCGAATTCGAGTAATGAAACCGCGTATAAACAGATTCATAAGATTTTTAATATATTTCATTTATATGGATGCATCACATTTATTATTAAATATATTCGGTATATATATTATATAACTTCCACTTTCAAACCCCCCACCCCCATACAAATCCAATCAAAACAAAGCCCTATGTATGATCAATGATATTACATGTACATTTTACTTAATTCAACAAAGACCTCAAAACTCCAGTTAATGTCTTATTTTAATTCCCTATGATTATCTTGTACGTATGGACAGTGTATGTATGTAATGAAATGTTTTGTTATAACTTTTAAAAGTGTTCATTATTTCTATTCCAATGTCAATGCTTCAAACCATCGTCTATGACTTTTGAACCCACCTCCACCTTCAAAAATATTTCATTCGAAATGAAAGATGTTTTGTCTTGGTATGTTTACATATATAACAGAATAGGCATACGAAACTTTGATTTTCTGCATCAAAAGTTTTCTTCTAAGTTCTTCAGTAAAAAGATTGATACTATGATTTACTAGAGTAAAAACATTGATGCTTTAATTCACTAATTAAAGGCAAAGACGTCCATACTCTGAGTAAGACGCCGATTTATCGACAGGAAGCGCTGCTGTGTCTCATTAATAATACCACACCAATTGTACACACCCGTAACTTCCCTTTAATTAGTCCTTATTTCTCCCATTCACTTTGTAATTAAACACATTTGTTCAAATTCTTTATTTCCTTAAGCTATACAGCTCATCGGTTATAAATACACAATACTTACAAATATATACAAATAAGACAGTAGAGGCTGAGTAGACATACAAATACAATTTTGAGGATATAAAATCAATGCATTTCAACATACATATAACAATACACGTGAATAATATGTCGTAGCAAGTACATAATTCATAAGTTACATGAAGATCGAAACTTTGTAGCCTGTTGTAGGAACTTTCCTAAATTATTGAGTTCTTTTGTATTATTTACAAGATTTGTTCTTGTACATTTAAAATCTTGTCCCGTGATTTTCACTTCAATTTAGTGTTGCAGTAAGTGAAATATCTGTTATTAAGTGAACATATATCCACATTGGCGGATCCAGGATTAGCTGAAAGAGAGAGAAAAAGAGGGGGGCAATGTGATGGGGGTCAGGTAACCTCGGGCTTTTTATGTAACTTTTATAGGTTATTCTAGCTATACTTTATACATATTAAAATCAATAAATCACAACCAATAATTGATTTTTTTACCTTTATCCGTTGCTTGTTTGTATATTGTCAAATCTTATACTGTAGTTCTATTTTTTAATTTGGGGAGGGGTCACTAGAGAGAGGTCTCATCCCCGTGCCAGCGTTTGACATTTACTTCTTTGAGCACTAAACCAGTCGGGCTACTTCAAATGATTTTTACTAGGCCTGACCTTATATCCACTAGCCCTGACCAACTTTCCATTAAAAAAAAACCTGATTGTTTCTCCATATTTAAATACTTAATTAAAATGACAAACGTTAAGTTTCAACTAAAATGTATTTAATTGTCTAAAAAAAATCTTTAGTCTCGTCATTCAATTTGATGCTTTTATTTTCAAACGCATTTTCTGTTTCTTTAGATTCTACCCGGCACAGAAATTCTTTAGTCAATTTATTAGAATAAAATGCCCTCAACCGCTTTTTTAAAATTTCTATTTCATAAGCCCTGCTTTGTTTCTTCCCAACCTATTCCTTTTTTCTGAATCTCTCGGGACATCTTTCCTTGAGGACGAAAAGTCGTATTTGAATATAGAGACATTTCCACACGTGTCAACACCGAAAAATGGCTGTTTACGATGTAATTTATTAATTTTATAGACGCTTTCTTATCTTCAATTAAAATTAATTGGTTTTGTTTTTTAAATGAAAATAAATTCAGTTTATATCTATTTATCCGCAACATAACTTTACACACATTAACATCGAGTAAATTTCGTAAAACATCACTTCCGACAGCGACTATTTATTAGAACTAAAAATAGAGATTATGTCATCACGCGGTTTTAATTGTTAACTCTTCACAGGGATTTTCTTAGTTAAGAATAAAATATCTTATTGTTTATAGTAAAGTTTCTTGTTTATTTTGTCAACACGACCAGTCGGACTAGTAAATCGACATTTTACCATTTCATCTAGTAGAGTCTAGTGGTCGGTCGGACGTGCATTAGTGTCAAACCCTGACCGTGCCCACTCTAAATCCGCCTTTGGTACACTGAATGAGTTCAAAATAAAATACTTCCTATTAGCACGCTAGATAGCTTATCTAATTTCAAACAGAAAGACTTCCTGGTGAAAATTCTCATTTCTGTAGCAAATAAAAAATTTAAGGAAAATCACTTGATGGATTTGAGTTTTCCGCAACTGAGGTATGCGATCACAAATATTTCTTTACATGTGACATTAATAACATCCCAACATACACACATTTATATATTTCTGTACATGTGACATTAATGACATCCCAACATACACACATTTGTATATTTGAAATCTACCTCATGGAGATCTCCGTTCGCTAAGATCACTCCTAAACACGGACTATGAAATTACAGATAATGTACTAATAATTAATCTTTGTGAAGAACCACTTTCATGGTTTATTAATCCTTTTTTTTTTTAAATATAGAAATCCATTGACCAGGTGGATTCGAATCATTCCAGGACAAAGCAACGAACACCGCTCTAAAGGCAGCTGTTGAATGCGAAATTGGAACACACCTATTTCTTTTATAAATCGTTGCAGGTGAAATGCAGTACTTAGAAAAAGGACTTCCGTGTGTATCTTCCTCGCAGTTATTTCTCGGAGTTAATATCGCCCGTCACACCTGAGGTTAATATCGCCCGTCACACCTGAGGTTAATTATCGCCCGACACACCTGAGGTGTGTGGTTTTCTTGAGCTTGACAAATTAAGTTAGTGATATAAATCATGGAAACAAAAGATTAAATTTTGAATATTTATATTTCCAATGTTTTTGTCTTTGGTATCTTTACACATTGCATCGTTAGCCATTTCCTCATCAATGTACATTGCGCGAATGAATATCGTGGAATACAGTACTTATAATATAGGAACCTTTATTTTATCACGAGAACATGAATTAGCTCGCAGACTTATGTAGAGTTTTACATGTATTTCAGTAATTTAGAAATAAAAGCGATTAATTTCAAAGGCTGGAAAATCCGGAGGGCAAATGTACAGTGTAACGTGTTTCAGGAAGTATGCGGGGGAGAGCGTCGAAGTTCAGATCCTCTAATGAAATTGCAAATAAGTTACCCATTTGGTTTGATCATTTTAAAGAAAATGTCATTTTTTCGACATTTTGGTATCATCAACGCCCCTCTTGTTTGAGCAGAAAAGATACAAACTTGGATCGCATTCCTCTTCTTGTTTTTTTTCTGCCATTGTATTGGATGTGAAAGTCAAGGATATTTTGGATATGGATTTTGAAACGGAAGTCCCGTGTAATGGTAGTCTTTGTCAGGATAGAAGAATCCTCCGTGTTACAACCTTGAACGCTGTGGATAGCTCAAATCCACCTACAGCTGGTGATGGCCATACACGACAAATCCACCTACAGCTGATGATGGCCATACACGACAAATCCACCTACAGCTGATGATGGCCATACACGACAAATCCACCTACAGCTGATGATGGCCATACACGACAAATTCACCTACAGCTAGTGATGGCCATACACGACAAATTCACCTACAGCTGGTGATGGCCATACACGACAAATTCACCTACAGCTGGTGATGGCCATACACGAGTGAACAAGGCTCAGAAACTACAAACAAAACAATCGCTGGCACGCGTTCCTTTCTTTTCAATTATTTATATTATAAATTCATCGAAAGATTCTCATTTAAAAGATCGCATCTTTGAGACTGCCTGTGAAAATGATGCAAAACCCTGCAATTCGAGTTCATTCCTTCATTTGGGAGTAAAACTGAATTATAAATGATTTAAAACTGTTTCAAATTAAAACTTATCCCGAATTCAAACCCAGTTTTTGTCAAGCAGTACTTACATTAAATGGACATCCAAACAGCCTTTCCTTCAAGCAGAATATGGATATTGCAATGCGATTGTTGTATATTTTATTACTATTTTGACTACGGATAACTCCGTTTACCCGAGTCAGCATTTCGCAAATTCTATGGTCGTTATAACAATCTAGTTTGCCAGTACAACCCATCATTGGGGCACATGCTGTCTGACTTGTTTCATAACAATTGTTAGGCCGTTCTTGGCACACTGATTTTTACTGCGGATAACTCCATTTACCTGATCAATATACAGGGCTCAGTGGGTGTGACTGGTCGACAGGGAATGCTTAATCCTCCTACGCACCTAATCCCACTTCTGGTATACCCAGGGATCCGTGTTTGCCCAACTCTCTATTTTGCATTGCTTATAGGTACGAGATTGATCACGGTTCGCTATCTTCATCTTTAATACTAGTCTAGATATAGTTTTTACAATTAATCGTCGCTGCCCTTTTTCTGTCCATAAAATTATCAATAATGGTTTTTTTTTTTAAGTTTAAAGTATTTTAGTTTTGCCCAACAACAAAACTAAAGCTACGTGCCTTGCATATGACTAATCGTGGTACTCAAACACAGGCATTGTTCCTCTAGGTTAGCATACAATGTGGTATACTTCTATTTATTCCGTGGTAATCGCTCAATAATTAACAACAATCATTTATCAATACATGACATGTTTTTAAATCACAAATAACAAACACAAAAGTGGACTTTTTCGTTTATTTTATGTTTCAAATTTGTTCAAATATTACTCTCGTGTAGGTAATCAAAACATTTTCCGCAATGTTCCTTCACGCCTCCAATATTGCACACGGCATACCAGAAATTGCACACAACACTCTTGCTCAAAAATAAATTATAACTGCATTCAATACTATACACAAATATGAAAGACAAACTGTAGAACAATTATCAGTCTATACTCTCACGCAATAGCACCTTTGCAATAACTTCTAGCCTAAAGAAGTTGGGGAAAGTAACTCCCCTTGTCTCACTCCCTACATAAAATGTGCATCACTTTGTCTACACGATCCGATCATGCCCGACACTATTTTGTCACAGTTTGACAATCAAAATTTGTATACGATCGAGATATTGAACAGTAGATGATGCTTGCAGTGATAATGTTTTCATGAAAAAATATGAGACATGATTAATTTCCTCTATACTTTAAAAAGAAAAAAACGTGACCTCTCCTCAAAAGTGCACCAGAAAGCATTTTCTGTTTCATTTTATGTATGTACATGTAATAGTCATGATAAACTATAGTATGTTCATGGGTCATTTTAAAAACTTCTCAATGTGTCTATGTTCAAAGTGACTGCAAACTTTTTTAAAAATAGATATCGAGCTCAACAGCTCTTCCTATTTTCACCACATTGGTAGCAATTAATGATGTAGACTATCATAAACTGTGACAAACCAATGCCGGGCAATTCCACAGGACCTTTGATATTCATAACATGCCTCACAGCAGTGATGCAAAACATCAAACATTTATGCTCCATTTATATGGAAAACATTGATGCTCTGTAATGGAAAAACATTTATCTTTCCTTTAGGAAAGTCCGAGATCATAACCTTCTTTTCTCAGTTTTCAGTCACAATGTCACATGATGCAACAACTTTTGGCTGCTTCCTTTCGTAATTGCACTTTCGCCTCTCCGATTCCACTGAAGCGTTTTCGACGCATGAACGACCTCTGTCGGCGAAAGGTGGGACTTTGTTCCGGTGTGGAAGTTTTATTTCCGGCGGAAGATAGAGCTGCTACTTCTAACACGTCATTTACGCTTCGCTGTGAATCTTTGGATGAAATCTCTGAATAAACTAAAGCTCCAATGGTTTTCGCCGATTTAAGGGCCTGTAAAGAGGGATATTGTTATTTTAAAAGATAGTAAAACGTTAAGAAATACGGTAAAAACATATCTATCATATTCATGTGTATTTTTATAGCGATATGTTATTCGTCATTGGAAACCATAGACCTACCTGATCATACATGACAGGGGATGTTCGTTTCTTGGCAAGTTCCGCTAATTTCGTTGCATCCGTTCGAAGATCTGTTTTGCAGCCAACTAAAATCATTGGCTGTTTGGGACAGTGTTCTCGAACTTCACGTGACCACTATGAAGAAACAAACGTGACATATTATCACACACAAGGGGATTCTTGGGATATCATGTAAGGAAATGTGTAGCTGTGCATGCGCTGTATACAGATGATGTTACTTACTCTAGATATTGCGTGGTCTAAGCTTTCTGGATCCGCCACGGAGAAACATATCATAATGAGATCAGCGTCGGCATAAGATAGAGGGCGCACACTGTCGTACATGTGGGAGCCTACAAAAATAGTTTTATATATATAAGCGATGTTTCTATTGGTCAACATACATGTAGTAATGATCTAGAGGAACAAACCAAGCACATCTTCGGGAATAGTTTCCGCTCGTTGGAGTTACGGAAACAGCCGAGCGCCTGATTGAAGGAGTTTCAGAAGAGTGAAGACATTTTCAATGTTTTCCCCTTCATGTTTATTCATTTATCATTAATAATTTCTACCGACTTCCTTTTAAAGCAATATTACCTGTCATGATGGTGTCGAAAAAAATTTTGTTGTAAAATTGTGATTTACTATTTCAACGAAAGAAAAGAAAAGGTTTATGAATTTAAGTTATTGATATTTGCGTTAGAAAATATATTCTGACAGAGGCTCTGAATGAAGCAAAAGTACATTATTGTCATCCCGTACACAAATGGATTTCTATTTAATGTTTTAAATTCATCAGAATGGAAATCTTTGATTTCAATAAAATCTTAAACTTAATCCTATTATTTTATTATTACTGATTATGGTTAAAGTTACATACAAAACTATCATAAGAGCACATTTTTACAACAAAAGAAAATGTCCAGGTTTAGAGATATCATGTTTCATTTCTTTCTATCTAATCTTTATTTAAATACTAGTATACGTTACTGACGAAAGCAGAACACAGTATCAGTGTCTTATGTCATTCCAATCTCAACAAAAATTTCTAAATTCCGAAGTGTATGTAAAACTTCAGACAAAAACGTGAACTTCATATCAACTAACGTCAACCGGCTTTCATATTTCAGTTCAGAATTACGTTAAACTGATTCCTCGCTATGTAAGCAAGTCTGAATTTACCCACTAGTGAATGTAAAAGAACCATGGACTATCTCCATTCTTTTCATTTTCTAAGCCCCTCTCTCAATGAAGTGATTTATCACTAGCTCTTGTCGACAGTGATATCGACGAAAGAGGTTCAATATTTTTAGCCCAATGAATTTTCTAAAAGTCAATTTCAACAGCCACCACTTAACAGCGGATTTGTTTGCCTGAAATATTTTTAGTTCCTTGTGTAAATACTAGGAGTGGAAGTCCTTCCCGCATTTCACTTCTAAAAAATTTCAAAAAATTGAATTCCAAAATGTGGGCTGAAAGATCAAGTAAAGGGGAATTCAAATCAATCATTTTCAAATTTAAACTTAATTAAGATTTAAACAGGTGGACAAGGCAATGCTTTAACATTGGTATTTTATCAATTATTTTTAACATTGGTATTTGTGTGTGCATGAGAACAGTTGATAGTATATAAGAGATATTGTTTTCAAGCATCGCTTATCACCAGGTGCTCGAATGTTTTAGCATTTTTAAAGATGATGTAATCGGCCTTGAGGATGTTTACATTACAAATCCATCAGATGCCAAAAATAAATTTGTCTCAAATAATAATACGCTAATTAGAAATTCAAAAGTCAATTTGTGTTTGAAAGTTTGTGGAATACGCTTCCGTTAATTGTGTAATCACCGAATATAATGATTACTCCATGCTGCAGATTTATAAACTCGAAGAAACGCATCGTCATTTCGCTTGCAATAAATAATGTGGCAACAGAATAATTTCAAAAGCTTCAGCCTTTCCATTTAAATTTCTTTTTTGAAAAGATACGAGAAGGTTCTATTTTGATTTACGGTCTGAAGGCCTCCCCCACTCCCCGTTAACTGCATGTATGTACCGCGTATTTGAACTTCCCAGTGCTGGCTCAATAAAAATTCATGATGCACAAAGTTGCCTTAACAGGAACCCCATATTTCAAACAGGACTTCGCTGAAGCGACAAAACCTAGCGCAAAAGAATGACATTCGAATTGTTGTTCCCAGTCCGCGGTTTTTGTATAATGAATGAGCTCTTTTCAACGGACATTTTAATATAATTTTCACATTCCTTTCACAATGGCGAGAGTCGCAAATAATACAACAAAGGCTGTTAAAACTGCATGTATTATTTGATTACTTATTTATACAAGGATTGGTTCCTTTCATTCAATCCTTTAGTACAATCAGACAAAACATTATCCGAGTCTTTGACTTCCAACATAATGAATGCTTTCTCCCTTGAAATAAAACACCACGAATTTACAACCAATAACACAGAACTCTTGCAGCCAGATAAAAGGTCCTTAGTTATCATGGATACAGAGTTGAAACTTTTATTTGTTTAAATGACATTATTTATTAATAATAATGTACCTCTATCATGTTTCTATACGGATCACACATGGCCTTTCTCCTCTATAAGTATCATATATAACTAATAATGGTTCTGTTCTACTGATATGAGGTCAATTGACTTTGACCTCCAAACAAGGAACATTACGCAAATCGAATCGAAGGATTTTAAATTTTAAAAAATTTAAATTCTTCAAATTGAAATAATATACCAATCCCATAACTAAAGATTAACCCCCTCCCTTTTTTCAGTTTGCTTGAAAGTAATTTAATATTACGCGTGGGCGCTTTCGAGGAACATTAAATCATGTTGACAATTGAATGGAATTATTTGTCAAATACTTCATTTTAATGCTGTACTTCATCTGAATTTCAATATGCATAATTCATCGGTTCAAAAAGACTTCTCAGGGTTCGCGTAGTACATGAATCAGTGGAATGTTTGGCCACAGCTTTGTACTGAGTGATGTTGTAATCTTGGGATCACCATAAGCCGGATTTTCTTTTTTTATCCAAATGCCCCTTTTTTTTAATCAATGGCTGATATATGCTTTCGTTGGCGTTATGGACGGTAATTCCGTATTTTATATATCACGCTCCGGAATGCGTGAATTTGACATTCATATCATAATACGCTTTACTCCTGTAATTTAGAAAGAACGATCCCCACGCCAATTATATTTGATAATCCAAGAAAGTATTTGGGTCAACAGGTGAAATTTCGCAAAGGTGCGTCTGTGATCTCAGTTCGTTACCTTTCCGCATATCGACAATAGATGCAATATAAATGTTCTATAAGCAAGGTACACTCACATCTACAGGACAATTAATGCTATCAACTAATTAATTAAAGTCTAGTGACAGTCGAAAGAATGTTGGACAGTAACCGGAAATTGTGAATATCGTAGAGTTCAAACAGTTTTATGTTAAAACACACGGAAATTTGTACTTTATCAGTAACCCCGGCGTTTCGGTCCATTGACAAATTCCACACCTTATTAACCTTTGGTTTTCAGTTACGTAACGCACGAGACTTGGGCGAGATCTCTGCTTTTTCGGTTGTATTAAGTTTCTCTTCAGTATTCTGTGCATTATTGGTAGGTAGATGGTATCGATGTAAAGGTGTATGAAAAAGCCAGTCGATATGCTAGAAGTTGTGTGTAAGGTCGTACGTTATCAATGAATTTCATCGCGTCTGGCGTCTACAACGTCAGCACATTTTGCAAGGACTATTGAGAGGCACAGTATATATATATATATATATATATATATATATATATAAAAGTACTGAAAAGGCCACGACACTGTTGGTTATTTAAAACTAAAATTCCGACGCAACTCGCGTCTTTATCAAGTGACATATATTACATAAACAAATAACACGAGAAAACGACAAGTATCAATAATCTACAATGTTAACAAGAATGATACACTGTTGTACTGAGTGATAAAAATGGTGGTTTCGTTGTCAATATATACACTAAATGTGGTTGAACATTTCTGAGATTTGGTTGGGGTTTTTTTGTTACTGCCATTTTAAGGTTTCAAACCCAACCCAATCCCCCTTTGGAACGAAAAGAGTACAAACTTGGGTCGCACCTCCTTCTAAAATTTTCTGGACCCGCCTTTTATATGCAAAATAAGCAGACTAGCTTATCTTATCACCCTGCCCGATTTTAGCAGGAAGCTAACGTCTGATAACTATCATCGCCATGATCGTGGACGATGTAAATCTAGTCCTTCATTTGAAATTAGGGCATTATAACAAAGCGTATAAAAATTTACCTGAAGTGTCCCACAGCGACATTTGGATTCGGTAGGTATCCGATAC
The DNA here is from genome assembly GCF_947568905.1 of Ostrea edulis. Lineage (NCBI taxonomy): Eukaryota > Metazoa > Mollusca > Bivalvia > Ostreida > Ostreidae > Ostrea > Ostrea edulis. The sequence continues at coordinate 36,069,111 of NC_079173.1, forward strand.
ATGGTACGTGGTATTGTATGTGTCAAAAGATGTGGGAGTGTAATTCTGAAACGAAATTAGTATAAAGACAATTGAGTCATCATTCAACCCTGTATAACACCATAAAAATGGAACAATGATTTACACAGAAAATCTATAAAAATGTCATATTTTCATGTAGAGTTGATATGCTCCGATTTCATGTATCTTCCCATACAGAAACAACCTAGCATGCATGCTTGCCCTTGTTCGCACGTGCATAATCTACATATAAACAAAACCTGCCTAGTTGGTAAGTCGGTACATCTTTGGAGAATGCATCACGTTTTAGTGGGTCAACATTCCCACGAGATAATTGTAGAATGCCCCGATATCAAAAAGAAGCAGACATATCTATTTATCACGGTAAACATCAGGGGACCCTATATCTCCCATCATCAACAGCTCTGACTCACACAAGCTCTTATTTTCTTGGCAAATATCGTATATACACAAAGATAAATTCAAAATTAAAGTCTAGCCAGGCAAATCTTGCTTACCCTAGAAGTGTTTTATGGCCGATTTCTGATGATTATGAAAGACAAATTGCTGTACTTATCTGTTTATCGAAGATATTTTCAGGGGAAAAAAGAGTAAATTGTTTACACTTTCACTGCATTTAAGAATTAAGAGGACAAGAGTTTTCGTAATGTTTTATTATTTAATACCTCACACGTTATGTTATTTGCATAATTTAGAAAGATCCTTGTTGCATGCATATATATTTTAATTTGTACCAATATTATCATAAACCGTGTTATCTAGAATACAGCCTCGGTCTGGACTCTATGATGACGTCATAATAAACCAACAACTCGGTTTATTGAGCGCCCGACATCCTTACCATGTCAAGGTTTTGCGAGTACATACCCCCCCCTCCCAATTGTGTGGAGGGTACGTAATCACAGAACCTTGACATTGTGAGGCTGAGCGCCCGGCTGCGGGGAATCTTTGACACCAGGCATAAAGGCAAATCAAGAAAACACACCCCATCCTCCAATTAAGATATCTCTGGCAAGCGAGGAAGCAAATCTTATCTTTAATGATTGCTTCAACGGGCTATCGCGACCTGACTTCCACGCTCAATTTCCTTTATCGTGTTACAAGGTCCGGAAACATTTCAAATATGCCTCGGAGCGTAAAGTCTGATCTTCTGGAACAAGACACTGTCTATGCTTGTTTGGTGGTGGTTGTCGTGTTCTTGAGTGTGTATATTTGTTAACTAAACAACAAGCAAAACCCTGTGGCAGTTCAACGTGTAGCCTGTGAAATTTACATGTACTAATTAGTACCTCAAACAACTGTCATTTGTAGGAATGCCCCCAGTAAAATCTTTCTAGATTCTATTTCTTATCCTAAGATTTGTGTATTTAAACATGCATGGACGCATATAAAGATGCAACTGAAATATCAATGCGTCAAATAAACTTCCACAATCAAATTGCCCAAGAATTTATGACATCATATGTACGAGATCGCCCTATATTATGCAAATATTTTAAAATAATTCGAAAAATTACGATCTTTTCCGAATTCTTCAGCGTACTTTCCCTATGTTGTCCCTCATCCTGTAGGAATGAAGGAGATTTCCGACCAGAAACCCACTACTTTCTGTAACCTTTATTCCACCAATTACAGATAAGAGGCTTCTTTCTTTCATTGTACATTCATTCACCGTGTGTCAATGTTCTCACTTCAAAACTTCAAACAGCACACTCAACCTTAATTTCCTTATTTCTTTTCAAATCAGTTACATATCTTAAATGCATTTTGGACAGATGAGAAGTGTGAGTGGGTGGGACAAACCGATGCTCTCTCTCTCTCTCTCTCTCTCTCTCTCTCTCTCTCATTCATCAGCCATAATATATTTTATTAACGCAATACGTCTTTCTCTGTCATTTTCTGCACCAATGTCACAATTTAATGATGCCAATCGTCAATCGCAACCACAGCGGTAAACTCTGACAGACGATAGCACAGCGGTAAACTCTGACAGACGATAGCCAGTCATTGGTGTCAGTACTGTGTGCATTGTCTGTCCGTCCGTCAATCCCCCATGACACGGTGAATTTAATGTACTGTTGACATACAGATAAAATTGTATTCGGACACCTTTCATTCATAATCAGATTCTACACAAAGGATAAGATCTTAAGTTTTATTACGATTTATTCATCATGTCAAATACACGATTCTTTTTTTATTTTTTCCCAGTATATGCAATTCCATCATAAACATCTGGGACACTTATTTTGAATATTAAACTCTCTCTCCCCCCCTCTCTCTCTCTCTCTCTCTCTCTCTCTCTCTCTGGTCTGACATGACATTTTTGAAATCTTAAATCTTTCAAGGTGGTTCGGCCTTTATCGGAACGAAATAAAGAATTCCTGATCGCGAGAGATACAAGTTAAACGTCGCTTTATCTATCAAGAACTTATAGATCTATACCGGGACCCCCTCGAGGTTTTGATTAAAATCTAGATTAGGACACTCTAGTCACCTCTGGCATTTTCGTAGAGAAAACTTTTAAACCTCGATGTTGAAAATATACCATCACATTGTACACCCATAAATTTAGCATGTCTGATCATGAATATTAATATTCTGCGTCTCACTTACATCGGATCTATATTTAGAAACTGATGGCCCTAAATCCAGCAGGCCTCTCCTTTTTTTTTTTTTTTTTTTTTGTGAACAAGTTAAAAGACAATTTATTGAGATCTTCAGCAAAGATTATTTTTATGGCCGCATCAACCGCAACTGCAATCAACCGCTGTGAAATATTAACCACACCCTCCGAAGGCTAGAATAACCACGGCTTTTTAAATCCATTGAACACTTCAGTAAATTAACAAAGCTACAACACTCCCAGGTGTACTTAGTATGTAAAAGTTTTTCATCTTTGCTTTTTGCGGTGGAAGGATTTAATCCCCCCATTGTGAATTACACTATCTCCTCAACTCTCAAAGTTCGTTACCACCGATGATCTCACAAAATTGCAAATCTCTTGTACTGAAAACTAATCTAATGTGAAATAAAGGTTATAATCGTCTGAGTAATATCATAGTTATAACACTCCCCAAGCCTGGTTACATCATACATGCAATTTTTACAGAAAATCGAACAGAAATTGTACCCCATAACACACCCTGGCTGAGTCCTAGGCCTAACCTCATATAATTCTAGTAACATTTTAAACGAATATTTCTGAGCTACAATTAAAAGTTCATTAGGATGCATATATATCAATTAATATTGATATTCCATGTATGGTTTTCAAACACAGAAGAAGAAATTGTTGAATAAAGCCTGATCTCCGTTCCTATTCATATTACATTTACAGTACAGCATGGGGCCGACCTTACTCACCTCGTTGAAATTTTCTTTGATGTATCGTTGAATTAATGAAGTTTTTCCACATTCACAGTCTCCTACTAACACGATTTTGCACTTCACAGAAGTCACCTGGGGGTTTCTTTCCCCGTCAGAACCCATGCTGTCCAAAGTCCTGGATTTCAACATGAATAACGAAATAATCTAGAACACCATTTCACCATAAGGGGGATCCCCTGCGTAAAGTCGTTTTCAAGGTTCAAAACGTGAATTTCACGATATCGGATTTTTTTTTTTTCCTTCTAAATGTCGGAAGTATCCACATACAGTCGGGTGAGACCTCTGTATCAGCCGTTCACGTTTTGTGTTGATTGAACCTGTCCATAAATTCCAGTCGACCACGTTTACACATGGATTGCTACATTAATGAAAACCATGTGACGGGCAATTTTCTCAATGACTTACAAACCATGTGATTTTTCAACCAATCAAATCACTGGAATTAACACTCCCCTCCACTATCACAGCAGAGGCACGATAAGGGTAACGTATATAATTTCAAAATCCAGGTGATGTTTCTATTTATGGGACAATGTACGTTGACAAGACCCAGGCTTGATATTTCGGTTCGTTATGAAATGTGAATGAGGGTCAGAAGAAAATTTAAAAAAATAAATAATAATGATAATTCTACACAATCAGACCCCATTGTGTTGGACTGATCTCATATGAATGATTTTAAATCCCTAGCTCAATTTTTCTTTTCATTGATAAAAAATAAATAGATTTAAACAGTTAAACACTTCACCATATTTCCATAACTTGTTACAAAAGACGACAAACAGCTGCATTGTTCTGCCTGTCCAAATTTTGATGGGCCCTCAAAAACGAAGTTTTTTTTGTGTGTACTGCAACGCTAGACCTGAATACATTGATTTACCCACACCCCGGGAGATATTATAAGAACTTTGTGCTAGATTGTGCGCATTAAAATCCCTTCCATATTGAGAAAAAAAATCCATTCACAATTTTGGCACAATACTGTTCACCGATGCAGCAATGCCAAATGTGAATTCTATTATTGACAAAAAAGAAATATATATATATATATATATATATATATATATATATATATATATATATATATATATATATATATATATATATATATATACACATATATACGGCCAATTAATGTGTCTAACACAATAAATATATTGAAGGTCTTTACCTGTTTACAAAATTAGTTCTAAAACTACAGGAGCATAGCTAGGGGGGAAATAATGTAAATGAAAATACGTAAATAAAAAGAGAGAGAGAGAGACGCCCAGGACGAACCCCGGCGGGGGTTTAATTCAGTGCACCCCCCGCCCCACCCCCCTGTAAGCAAATGCATAATATTCATTTTTTTCTGAAAGCTTTCAGAGTAAAGTATAATTGAATTTTTGCTCTAGAATCTTTATTTTCTTCCTAAATGCAATCATAGTGAATATTAAGACTAATGTATACAGACTTCTGAAGTTATCCTTATGGAATTTTTACTCTAGGCCTAATTCTTTGTTTTCTTCCTAAATACAGCGTAATGAATTATGATATAAGCAAAATACATAGAAATTTAAAGTTATCCTCGTGGAAATCGACATACTGCGCTGATCACAATAAGAAGAGAGGGAATATAACATATTTTCTTAAGATTTTGACTATTTTCGTCTTAATTAGATGCAAATGGTCAAAATTAAATATTTTATAAATAAATTTAAATAAGTTTTTACCATTTCCGTCAAATTTTCATTAAATGCAAATGGCCAAAATTTTATGCAAATATCTTGTATTCCCTTACACATTTAATTTTGACGATTTACATCATATTTTAAGTTGATGCAAATGGCCAAAATTGTATGCAATATTTTATATTCCCTCACACTAAACTACTGAGATAGTCGGAACCAGTGAGGTATGATGTAGTGGATTCAACAATCTCCATATCTTTTATTTATTTTATTTATTTATTTTTTTTTTGGTTCCTTGTTCTGTTGACGGTTGATTGCGGAACAAAATTAGTGGTGTCGTTCCGGTTTAAAATATGTTTCTTTCAAATTAATTATTGTGAAAGCGATTAACTTCAAATATTCAAGACCCAATCTACGGGGCACATAACAAATCAAGCATTTTACAAATAGTACCGATATATGTATCGAATTAGTATCTGTATACTATGTATGTCGAAGTTTTACTTCGTTCAGTTAAGTTTTCACTAATATTTCGGGGGGGGGGGGGGGGGGGGGGGGGGGGGGGGGGGGGGGGGGGGGGGGGAGGGGTCTTTCAGTTTTGCAAAATGTTGTGGAAGCACGTGTGTAATTACATGCAAGTATATAATGATTATTAGAATTTAGAAATGTCGATTAAGGTAGGCTCGTCATCGTAAAATGTGTGCATGAATGAACGTCTTTGATCCGTAATGGAAATAATCTTTCATGTTCTCTTTCTGATAATTTATCAAAATATCTTTTAATCACTGAATAAGCAGTGAGATAAGACTCCTCAGAATAAATTTCTTTTCATTTTATCATTTATTATATTACGAACTTCGCTGTCCCTACCATAAACACAGATTCATATTTCAAGTGATGTGATATGGTACATGCTTTCAAGTTTGCGACAATTCATTCTTTCTTCCTTTTTTATTAATGAAAAAGTCCTATTATTCATTTACTGTAAACATCCCGATCATAATGATATTATGCTATCAGTACTTCATTTTTCAGATTATCACGATACTTGGACGTTTTAATATATATATGTATATTTCGACCGTGTCACCGGTCTACTTCATTCGTGACCCTAATAATAAGTAATAAAAAGTAAAAAAGTTATTATAAATAAATATATATATATATATATATATATATATATATATATATATATAGGCACCTGATCCCACCTCTGGTGTGTCCAAGTGACCGTGTTTGCCCGACTATCTATTTTGTATTACTTATAGGAGTTATGAGATTGATCACTGTTCGTTATCACCTTGCATATATATATATATATATATATATATATATATATATATTACAGTATTCCTTGAGTGCAGAATTGACCAGACTGAAAGCCAGGAGTGGATCAAATGGGAGTGGATTACACCGCTCCCTGTCTACAGATCTGTGCAACAACTTAAATAATACATGTACAAAGTGCATATTAAATGCTGATTATTATCAAAAAATATTGTTCGAACCAATCCCCGTGACCTCGAAAGCAGATCACAGCTAAGACCCATGTTCAAATATGCGGTCCCAAGTCTGAGATCTATTGATTCATTGGGTTCTTTATATGCACATTCTGTACATACATTGACAAGCCGAGATTACGTAACAATACACCCTTAAAGTTGTTCGAGGTCACCGAGGTCAGGCCACCTTAACAAGGAGTAAAGACACTCGTCTCATCAGTTCTGGCACGCTACACCCATCACTATCTTCTTTTTTGTTTTTAATTAATCTAAGCATGAATGATATTTATTTCTTTAAGCATTTTCATAATTATTTAACATATCTTCATCGTACACCCCCCCCCCCCCCTACCATCATGGAATAAGAGTATACATACTAAAAAAACGATTATAATCATGTAAAATCAGTAGCAGAAAAAAAAACATTATAAAAAAAACACCCCACCCACCCCGAAAAACAACAACCCAACTATAGTAAGTAAAACAGACCATCTTTCTAATTCTTCAGTTATATTGTCATGCGCAAATATCGTGTAATTTTTTCTGGGTCTATTGATCTTGGCTTCTTATGCCCGGTGTACATACATTGCCACGTTGAAACAATACACCTTTGAAGTTGGTTGAGGTCACCGCCAACAGAAGTACAGACGCCCGTCTCAACAATTTTGGCAAGGTTATACATATCGCTATTGTTTCGTCGTTTTTAATTAACAATAGCCCTCTCTTCTTCTTTTTTTTCGTCTGAGAACTACATGTAATAGAAATCAAATTAAACCCAATAATCCAACAAATGCTTCTTAATATTTTGTTCATAACGTTCTCAAAAAGCTATAATTTTGAAGAATTCGTTCCAATTTTGAAATCACCCATTATAAATGACACAAGGTTAGCTGGTCTTATAATCACAAACTTTGATTCCCCAGTGTACATGCACAACGTTAAATGTGCAGCATTAATGAAATATAATTTCACTGTTATTCATCGTGATCACAAATAGCTCTCTTTCAGAAGGAATACTAAACCAGAAAAATTTTATATGGATGAAAAGTGGAGGATATGTACAACAATATTTTGAAAAGTTTCAAATTTACTTCATTTAGTAAAAAAAAATGCAGTTTTAGTTGAATTACTTGAATTAATGGGGAGGAGGGGGGGTATAAGACCTACAGATCAACAGTGGACACGCTACGCTAACCTACCGAGCTGCTCAGCTAGACAATATTAGCTCTAAATCTGGGGAAAAAAATAAAAAATCTAAAAATGTGTTTTCATGATATTTTTTTTTTTAAACGTAACTTTAACTATAATCATTGATTAAATTATAAAATTAAGTTCAAGACTTTGTCAAAATCAAGATTTCGGTTCTGTTAAATAATATAGAATTATATTAAAATAATTGTGTGTACGGGAGGATAACAATGTGAAATTGCTTCATTCAGAACCTCTTAATAGGTTTTCCAGCACAAATATATCAATACCAAAAGTTAATATATTTCATATTTTTTCTGTCATTGAAATATTTAATCACAATTCTACAACACCATAATTACAGCCAGTATTGCGTTAAGTGCAAACAAATATTTCTGATATTCATATTTTCTTTCATGAAAAGGAAGTCAGTCATTATCAAGATGTAGTACTAGTGTACCTCTCTAAAGATACTTAAGGAAACGTCGAGTTATTCAAGCATACTTGTTACTGTTGTTAAAAGTTTCCTGATCGAAGATGAATCACTTTGTATTACGTGTAAAGAATCTGCCAAGGTGTCTAACATATTGTTAACATGTCTAACATATTGTTACCATGTACCATAATACAGCTCAACAGTTGTATATCTTAGACATGTAAGTTACATACATACACGTGTAAACAGAAGAAAAAAACTGAACTGTAAACAAGATATGATTAGCACAGATAACATCCCAGGGTACTGAGACAAAACACGTGTCAGTTTTTATCCTCGAAGCCCTACCCCCTTAAAATTTGATTGTTATAACATTATTGTGTTTTATTTTTGAGATCCTTGTACGCTACATTTTCAGTGATATATCCCTAGAGGTTTTATGAAAGAGCAAAAAAAATAAATAAATAAAAAAAAAAAAAAATCTACTCGCAGCCTAGATCAATAAGATAGTAATTATCTATAGTCCATAGTAAACTGTGGATAAGACTAATATGATTAAAATGTATGACAAACAGTTTAATTCATTCCTTTATAGCTGTCCAACATCATCGCAATGCAATACTTTATGATAGCTTGTTTAATTCTACGAAATCCGTACATGTCAATCTAAAAAAAAAAAAAGTTTGTCAAAAATTTCATGTGACTTCGGTTTTTAAAGGCCCGCAACTCTCACAAGCAGTAAAATTTGACAAGTCTGACCCCGGTCACCAAGCGAACTTTCTGACCACCGTGACATCGAGACCGGTACATATAATACAAAAATTTTATGAACTCAATATAGCGGTGACTAGTATAGCTTATTTCATGAAATTCCTCGATAAAGCGAAGTAAGATTAGATTACAAATTGTAAATCACTGGTAAATTCTGCAGAGAGTAAAATGACGTGAAAGTGAACGTCCGATGATTACCATTGTCAGGACTTCCGACAAGGACAATATCAATAATTACATCGTCATGACAACATCAGTAATTACACGTAATACATCGTCATGACAATATCAAAAATTACACGTAATACATCGTCATGACAATATCAATAATATTAGATGTAATACATCGTCATGACAATATCAGTAATTACACGTAACACATCGTCATGACAACATCAGTAATATTGCACGTAACACATCGTCATGACAACATCAGTAATATTGCACGTAACACATTGTCATGACAACATCAGTAATATTGCACGTAACACATTGTCATGACAATATCAGTAATTATTATTCTTTATTGCTGAAGACATACGTCTTATGGCATACATGTTTACAAAAATAATAAACAAGTTAACAATTGTATAGTATGGCATGGCATGACATTATATGGTATGTTACACAATACTGATGTGAATTTATAGACACTACATAAGTAAATCATTACGTAAATTAAAGGCACAGTAAAGATATTTCCCCAAATTACACAACTCTTTGAAATTTTTTACACTTAATAATTGTATAAGTTTAAAAACAGATGGGTTTTTCCAATAATACTTCTTGATATATTTCCTACGTAATTCAATAAAGTAAGGGCATTTTAAAATGAAATGAAATTCATCCTCAATATCTAAATTACAAAGTTTACAATAGCGGTTATTTCTTGCTACTTGCTACATTAAAATGACGTCCACTCTCAATGGCAAGATTATGCGAAGACATTCTAATTCTACTAATATGTTTTTTTATAAACATGTGGTATAGCCTTCATCAAGTAAAATTGCAATGAAAAATAGTCATAAATGTACATATAAATTTTACATCTTGGTGAGGAGTTGATTTGTTCAACAATACTCTGCACAAAAATATCAGAAATTCTTTGCTTAATTATTGGGAAATAAGTATTACAATATACGCCATTATATTCTTGATTACACCAAATATGACCCAAACCTATATCAAATAGTTTGTTTTTTATATGGATAGCCCAATTAATCACACGATTTCCACCCTTGTCTGCTTCTTCACGTAAACTTTTGTAACATGTTTTCAAAATACAATTTTCACTTTGTAATAATTTAAACCAAAATTTAAAAATTCTAAACCAGCGAACAATGTTCATGGGCAGTCTGCCTGTTTCTATATACACCATACCATTATTTGTATTTTTCCTGACACCCAGTACAGACTTCAAATATTCCAAGTGCACTTTTTCAACATCTTTTGCACTATGGCTACCCCAAACTTCACAACTGTAATTACATGTAACACATCGTCATGACAACATCAGTAATATTACATGTAACACATCGTCATGACAATATCAGTAATATTACATGTAACACATCGTCATGACAACATCAATATTACATGTAACACATCGTCATGACAATATCAGTAATATTACATGTAACACATCGTCATGACAACATCAGTAATATTACATGTAACACATCGTCATGACAATATCAGTAATATTACACGTAACACATCGTCATGACAACATCAGTAATATTACACGTAACACATCGTCATGACAATATCAATACTATTACATGTAACACATCGTCATGACAATATCAGTAATATTACACGTAACACATCGTCATGACAACATCAGTAATATTACACGTAACACATCGTCATGACAATATCAATACTATTACATGTAACACATCGTCATGACAATATCAGTAATATTACACGTAACACATCGTCATGACAACATCAGTAATTACTTGTAACACATCGTCATGACAATATCAATAATATTACATGTAACACATCATCATGACAACATCAGTAATATTACACGTAACACATCGTCATGACAATATCAATAATATTACACGTAACACATCGTCATGACAACATCAATATTACATGTAACACATCGTCATGACAATATCAATACTATTACATGTAACACATCGTCATGACAATATCAGTAATATTACATGTAACACATCGTCATGACAACATCAGTAATATTACACGTAACACATCGTCATGACAATATCAATAATATTACATGTAACACATCGTCATGACAACATCAGTAATATTACACGTAACACATCGTCATGACAATATCAATAATATTACATGTAACACATCGTCATGACAACATCAATATTACATGTAACACATCGTCATGACAACATCAGTAATTACACGTAATACATCGTCATGACAATATCAGTAATTACACGTAATACATCGTCATGACAATATCAGTAATATTACACGTAACACATCGTCATGACAACATCAATAATTACACGTAATACATCGTCATGACAACATCAATAATATTACACGTAACACATCGTCATAACAACATCAATAATTACACGTAATACATCGTCATGTCAATATCAATAATATTACATGTAACACATCGTCATGACAATATCAGTAATTACTTGTAACACATTGTCAGGAAAATACAAGTATTACACGAAGCGCGCTAACATGAAGCATGACAGTTTATGCCTTCATGTATTTTTCAAAAATGAATTTATATTTACATTTTTAATTTATTTATGTCCGAATACCCAGCCATTAGAATAAAATCACGATTCATACACACATTGTTCACAACACGAGGAAATGGCTATCAATACAAGATACCGTAAAGCTATCAGAGGGAAACACATTGGAAATGTGAAACTTGTGGATTCAGTCAGGTTACATAATAACTTTCGCTTTTAGAACGCACGTGTATAGTAACTTTACGTTGTGTAATAATTTCTTTGCAATGCAATAATTACTTATATCGAAGGAAAGGAACTATGTTGGAAAAAAGAAATGCCGAGACGGTTTTTTATCAGATTTCAGTGGAGAATGAGGAAGGGGCCTCGCCATCATTCATTCTGGTGTACAGGTGCATGATAGGCAGATTTGTAGGACTGGAGCCAAATTGCCTCTTAGCACAAGTTAATTAACTCCACATAGTGATTATATTAATTATTTCACTTCAGGATGGAACACATTCCACTTTTATCAAAAACTGTCTGTGTTGGGCAGGGTCATGAAGTCGGAACAGCAAAAGTGAAATTCGGAGAATTCATTTAGAACCCAGCAAGGCGCAGAGGAGACTAAATAATTCAGAATGATTTCTGATTTGAATTTCTTTCTTTCTTTTTTGAATTTAAAGTTTTAGAAGTTTATCACATGCCAAAAACTAGCAGCACACATCGTCAAGCATTTTTTTTTTTTTTTTTAATCTGTTTTGAGTAACAAAACTGCACGCATGTTTCTATGTTCTAGACAGCTGGTCTGTAGAGACAATGAGGGTAGGGGGTTTAGTCTGGGTCCCCAACACTTTTCGAAAGTATATTTGAAATCACCCCCACCCCTTTTGAAATTGCTTCCTACATGGGTCTGTCAGATACTGAATTCCTCACATACTGTGTGGCGTGGTCACGTCAGGCTCCGCAAAAACCCATGTGCACTACATTCTAAGACTAGTGCAGGTGATCCTGCAAATCAAATACTGCTCATCTCGAGCCCTCTGTTTGATGGCGAATATTATATATTTGACAGATACATGTATCTTCGGATCTTAGTACAGCGCCTGAACATCAGAATCTGATCAGATTGGTACAGGTGTAATTGTGTTGTGTGAAATGTCGGAAACAAGATTTTTATTTTGCCCAAGTGTTGGAATATTAGAAATACACTACACCTCTGCGTGCGTCCTTTTAACCGGGGCAATGAAACTTAAGTTGGTTGATTTTTCAGCGATTCAAAACAGTTGGGCTTATTATGCTACAGTTATTGCTAACTTGCTCAGAACCTCTTCCCAATTCTTCTTAAAAAATACACGTTTTGAACGGGTGACTTTGACCTTTATATTCAGAGAATAGGAGCCATTCTTTCTGTGAGCATATGAAATAAAGGCAACAGGGCCCGACTTAAGTCAATTCATAAAGCCAAAACTGTTAAAGGGGGGGGGGGGGGGGTGTGAGCTATCGCCGCCGAGACCAATTTCATAATCGCTGTCCGGATAAACTGTACACGTAAAATAATATTGGGCATATATAGACTGTAGCAAGTGTGCGTAATCTCACATTCCTCCCAATCACGCAGACATCGAAACATCGAGCCGGATTTATTGATAACCTCAACATAAACACATGCATTATTTCTGTATAATAATGAATTTAATTTTTTAACATCATCCAAATAAATCGTATACGAAACATGAACACATGGAAATCGTGAAAGGAAAAGACGATCTTCAAAAAGGAAAAAAAAAACAACAAAAAAAAAAAAACCAAGCTTACTCAAACAGATGCAGCAGCTACACAGAACAATCTGTAAAACAGATAATCATTAGTGAACAATTTTATTGCTTTCTCTCCACGTCAACTGTTTTGGAACATCACATCTACCATTCAAAAATACTGTCTACAATAATAGTACAATGTAAGTGATTAGAACACCTGTATCTACCTGTGCATTTCAAACGTTTCAACCGTGCTTTAATTAATAAGAATTAAATGCAACATCCGGCACTACGCATGGTCATATCATTAGGGGGTTTTAACACTTCATCATTATCATGGAAAATAACTTATATACCTACTCCTGCTACAATTTCTGCCAAGAAATAAGGTAGTTTCTTTTCGAATAGATGAATAGTATTGTCCATGTGAATTATATTGCTGCACCCGTAAATTCTTACCATTCAAAGCTTTGTCACCAACGTTAAATGAGTACCAATCTAATTAAAATTAGATGTTAGATCCGCTCCTGTAGTGAGTATGTGAGCGGATCTAACATCTAATTCTAATTATATTGAATGAGTACCATATCATCATCATATGTCACAGTGGCCCCGACTCCCCCCCCCCCCTCCCCCCCAACACACACACACAAATGAAAACTGAACAATATTTCTATTACACAATTTCAAAGCGACTCTCTCACATGCAAGTTACCCCCCCCCCCCCCCCCCCCCCCAATTAAAAAACTGGAATTAATGAAATCACAAAGAATTAATTTCCATCTAGACTGTCCTAATTACTGAAGAACATGATATTTATCAATTAATAAGTGCAGATCAATTCAAAATGCAACATGGCAAGTTTTCATTGCAGGGGATATTGGACAGTTATACAATAATTCTACTTTCAATGAAAAGGTCAAATTCACAAGGAACATACATATGAAGCAGGAAAGTAAATATCACAGAATATTAGCAGGTGCCCCCCTCCCCCAAAAACATCTTTACTGAATTAATTACAGACACTATTTCATTGTACCAATAAATGTTAATCTTTCATTGCATCAAAATGCCATGGCAGAACACCATCCACTGTAGACAGTGTGAGGTGACCAATAAAGAAAACACAAAGGCACAAAAAAATTATATTATGCTCTTAAAACTGGGAGTTGTGCTGAAATTTGCCACACAATGTAAATTTAAAGAGTAAAAGGCAAGGCTGATGAAGGGAGTCAAAACCATAGATATGGAAATTCATCAATTAATAATGAAAGTAATTACCACGTTATGACAGTATGCATTATTTAATAAGCACAGTCACACCTGTTGAGATACTTAAACCATGGTACAGATTAGAGAAAAAACGAAAGGCAGAATTCTCATAAAAACAGATTTATGGACAGTGGCAATTCATTCTTGCACCAACACAATGGGGGCACGATATACTTGTAACAACTTCTTCAACATCACAGATAGACATGCAGCATATAATACTACAATTTTAGCAATTTAATAGGATTTAACACACACAGTTCCCCTCATGATTCACTGGGATTGCGTAATGCTGAAACAAACCCCGTTCATATGAATCATTTACTGCTCTGTATAATGTTGATAAATATGTCATCTGGAAAAAAGCTTGATATGTCATGTCAAGGTTAGCGTTTTATATGCATAATTATGCCAAATTCAAAAATACATAAATGTTCTACACATGTGGGGCTTACTACTTCAAAGACTTAATTAAGTCACTTTCTAAAATAAAAAAACCAAAACAAATCCTAATCATTTCATATAAGAACTGTGTGAAGACTATTTAATCACTGCTGGAGATCACGGAGAAGAGAATTTTTTAGTTAAATTTTATCATTGCCAGTCATTGCACTCCTGGTTTGGGTGTAGAGTTAAACTCCGTAGTCTTTCTTTAAGCTGGACAGCTCCGTGTTACTGTAGAGACTGGACGACGATTTCTGTAGACTGGAAATGACAGTTTGGATATCTGGAATACAAGATTTAAAAATATTTAAAAAATAATCTGACTTTCTCAACAACAAAAATATTTTAGTTAAGGGGTTTAAATGCTGTGCTTTGTATCACTATTTGTTGAAAAGAGAATGTACGTCGAAATCGGTTTATTTTATAAATATATCATTGTGTTACTGTTGTTATAAATTTCAAATTGTGCAAACACAAAGATATTTATAAGGAAGAATTTTTACTGTGTTTTAGCACCTCTGTCATTTCACAATTTTCAATATGCAAAAGTGACCACAACAAGTTCCGTATTTCCCTATTCTGTTTTATTACTGTGCACAGGTGTGTTTGTGTGTGTTTCATCCAGATGCATTGCCAAACGAATTTGTCATTGACCATTTTTACTAACTGAAAATATCAGATAAATCAAAATTCTTTCGATTTTAAATTCTCCCACTTAGGAGGAGTGTGAATTGAGTGAAAATGGGGGCAAATCTATTCTGCAATACAGTGTTGTATTCCAATCTTGAATCCAAATTAAAGATTCATTGCTTTGGCTGAGAGCTATTTTCTACAGTACACTTCTCTGATGGACCAGTTAATGTGATTGGTTGTATAGGAAGAGAGAAACCGACGATCTCGTTATCAACCTTTCTACATTCTCCGGGATGGGTCCCTGTCCTCTATTAAATCTGTTATCATGTCGCCAAAATCCATCTCACTACATAGATGTTCATTGATTAAAGGAAATTAGGAATATTCAATACACCAGAGAGGACCTCCCCTTTTTATTGTCACATGATCATATCAATCACATGACCCGATATTTATACATTCTAATAAATCGCTTCAGCGCAAGTGAAAGATCCCATAGCATTGAAATACAAAGTATTGTAGAGGTAAATCGTAGTTAGATTTACTTGAAAAATGCTTGGGAATGTCATAAACATTCCTAGAATCGTTAATATTTGACCAAAAGTCTCGAACATCATCAAATTTGAGGGTATTTTTTGCAAACATTAATCAATTCTAACAGCACTAGAAATATTCATACCCTTCCCAAACAAAACTCCGAGATACATATAAGTGTTTCCTCTCCTGCTTTTACACAAAGCATCAGCAAATGATTCTCATCTTTCACTTGTGCCAAGCAGGTGTTTACACACGATTGATTTTTCTTATTCTAAATGCATATGAACATCATGGGTGATTTCAAGATCACAATATACTGTATGTGTAAATTACTGTAGCGCATACTACATATACAGGTATAAAAAATTGGAGACTTATAGAACATCAAAGAAAAATAAGAAATATCAGCATTTGAAAAAGAGATTTACACATGCACATAAAACATAGACACTTGATAGCATTTATAGTAAATAACAACAAAATATCATGACATAATTTCCGTGCACCACAACTATAGACCTGTACGTTGTGACGCACTCTTCCATTTTGACGTCCTACTGTGTGAAGTGCACTGATGTACATATGTGTACTGCACTGATTTTTCTCAGGAATTCTAAACTATGCTGTGTTCCAAGAAACCATGAAAATGATCAACGGTAAATTCAAAGCTACATAGCTACTATATAGCTCATGTTAGCTGTTACTTTATAAAATTCATATAAATTTGCTAACATAGTGCAGTGGCCAAAGTTGGGTAAACAAACATAAATTCATAATGCACAATACTAAGGGTACTATGACATCACATGAAAACAATTTTTTCATTGGAATGTCCAGGTGTCTTAATTTGCAGGTCTCAACATGACAAATAACTGTCAGAACTTCTCGGGATTGTCTTGTCATTATTTACTACCTACTTCCATCAAGTGCTGCTAATATTTAGCCAGACATATCAATTATTGAAGCCAAACTTGAACAGTGGGTAAGAAAAAAACCTAAACTGATCTTTACCACTATCAATTTACTCGTTTGTTTTATGTCACTGAACCAGACAATCGCAGAACTTCAGTACATTTTTTATCGCAATACTTGTTACACAATTACCTTTCTTTTCTGCTGCAGACAAAAACATTGATATCGTTGAAAATCTAGGAACTTTTGTTAAATGGTGCAGAATATTGTAGCTTAAATCCGTATCACCTGGAAATAAAATGATATATATGATTACTGGGCCGTTACATGAAGTTAAGTTCCATAACTCTTGTTCTATTTTTACTTTCTGTACAGTTGTCTTTCTTACACCTAAAAAGGTGGATCATTTCACCATATTGTGGGGAAAAATGCAATTTTACAATAAAATACCTGAGAAAATAAAATAAAATATTCTTTAATCCATTGAGTTAACCATTGAGATAAAACTTCAAAGGAATCTCGGATATAATGATTTAGGCAATAGTGACATTCTTCCTTATCAACTTGTGACGATGTTTACGATATTGTACCTTGAGTGATGAACTTCTCTGCCACACATTTTGTGATCTTGTTAAGCATCGATCCATCAAGTTTGTTACTAATGACTGTATGAAAAATAAAAAAGAGAATATTTTAAAATCTAAAGCTGACATGTATCATATGTACTGGAAATAACACATTTCAAAATACATATTATATACATACTGATGTATATACAGTTTAACACAATGACATTGATGGAACTACTCAAAAAGTATACATACTTAACTACTCATGCATAACCAGTATAACATTCGAGACCCCCCCCCCCCCCCCCCCCCCCCCCCCCCAACCTTTCTGGTGCCAATACAAGAGAAATGATGCTCAAGATTCTTTTTCATGGGAACAAATAAGAATAATAATTTCATATTATCAGAATTAGATTAGATTAGATGGGCATAAAAACATCCAATTTCCAATCTCTGGGAAATAACAGTTCTGTACAACGTATGTCTACTCCATACCTTGAAGCAGGTCTTTGGGAGGGGACATACCTTGAAGCAGGTCTTTGGGAGGGGACATACCTTGAAGCAGGTCTTTGGGGGGACATACCTTGAGGCAGGTCTTTGGGGGGACATACCTTGGGGCAGGTCTTTGGGAGGGGACATACCTTGAAGCAGGTCTTTCGGGGGACATACCTTGAGGCAGGTCTTTGAGAGGGGACATACCTTGAAGCAGGTCTTTGGGGGGACATACCTTGAGGCAGGTCTTTGGGAGGGGACATACATTGAGGCAGGTCTTTGGGGGGACATACCTTGAGGCAGGTCTTTGGGGGGACATACCTTGAGGCAGGTCTTTGGGAGGGGACATACCTTGAAGCAGGTCTTTGGGGGGACATACCTTGAGGCAGGTCTTTGGGAGGGGACATACCTTGAAGCAGGTCTTTGGGGGGACATACCTAGAGGCAGGTCTTTGGGGGGGGGGACATACCTTGAGGCAGGTCTTTGGGGGGACATACCTTGAGGCAGGTCTTTGGGGGGGAATACCTTGAAGCAGGTCTTTGAGAGGGGACATACCTTGAAGCAGGTCTTTGGGAGGGGACATACCTTGAGGCTGGTCTTTGGGGAGACATACCTTGAGGCAGGTCTTTGGGGGGACATACCTTGAGGCAGGTCTTTGGGGGGATATACCTTCAGGCAGGTCTTTGGGGTGACATACCTTGAGGCAGGTCTTTGGGAGGGGACATACCTTGAAGCAGGTCTTTGGGGGGACATACCTTGAGGCAGGTCTTTGGGGGGGACATACCTTGAGGCAGGTCTTTGGGGGGACATACCTTGAGGCAGGTCTTTTGGGGGGGGGGGGGGGGGGGGGAATACCTTGAGGCAGGTCTTTGAGAGGGGACATACCTTGAAGCAGGTCTTTGGGGGGACATACCTTGAGGCAGGTCTTTGGGGGGGAGTTGTCTTAACAAATCAGCATATGGCTGTACATCTGTCACGTTCTTCAGCGAGTTCCAGGCCTGAATAAACTCGTAAGGTGTGGCTTTCTCTAGCTTAGGGGCTGTGGGGGGCACAACCGGAAGTCCTGCACTGGTCACTTTTACACCGGTTTTCTGACTGGCTTTGTTGTTTGATACTGGAGTGGACGATGAACTAAGCGACGGTGAATTATTTTCTGTGGCTACTGATGATGATGACGATGATTTTGTAGATGACGTTTGGCCTACTGTAGATTTGTTCTTTTTTCCCTTCTTTTTTGATGTTGGCTCTTGAGGACTCGAGGGTTCTGCCTGTTTGGACTTAGAACCGGCTGACTGATTTACAGATGAACCGGTTTGTTTAGATTTCGCACCAGAATCTTGACTGTGGGTTGTCTTTTTCGCCTCCTGTTGATTTGATGGCTTTTGTGTTTTGTTTGTTGTGTCTTCTTTACCAGCTTGCTGGTTTTCTACAATAGAATACATTTCTATCGATATGCATGTCAGTGATTGCAAAAATTAAGTGATTTTCTTTTTCAATTTATTTAAAATCATTCATCAGAAATTGACTGGGTATCGAACATACTGAGGGCCTTCAAAAAAGATTCCTACACAGGGATAGTTATTTTTCACAATTTCCAGGTCATTGAACTACATGTATGTTTACACTCTGAATTTGCATATAATGTAGATCCAGTTTTATTCATGAGGCTTTTATTTTGACATTATTTTGCAAGATCACACACTTGCGAAAATTTTTTATACAAAATTTCTGTCATATATGTCATTATAGCTACAATGTCATCATTCTAATCTTCTATACATAAAGTCGAGCGAAAATATCAAAATCAACAGTATCGCAAATTATTGTCTTTAACAAATGACCTCTACATGGTTATCTCTATATTTCCATGTGTTTCCATAGCATGGAATCACCAACATGGACAATGTCGCGCATTTCCATGAGGCCAATTTTCTTGGATAACAGATTTTCCATTTTAAGGGTACATAAACTGGAGGACTGGCTGATATCGACCACGTTTCACGAGCTACTAATACGCTGTTACCGTTAGAGCAAGTGATTATTGTAGGGACATCTAACATAATCATCACCAGACGTTCCCCACAAATTCGAAACGTTTGAATTCTGTGCAGTGGTCTTACCCTCCGACTCCACTTCCTCTATGACCATTCTTTTCCTGGTTTTCTGTTTCCCTTTCTTTGAGTCCGACTTTTCCTCACTCTTGCTCACTTCCTGTTGTTTAGGTCCTGGAACATTACTTTTTGAACTGGCCTGAGCAGATGGTTGATGGGATGATGTCTGAGCTTTGATCTTTGACGCTTTATCTTTATTGGCTGATTTTGCTGCATCTCCATTTGCATTGCTGCTGGAACTTTGAGGTGGACGAGACTTTAATTCCTACACAAAGACAGAAAAAGCTACTGTGATAAAAGGAGTGAACAGAAGGGGAGATTGTTGAGGGGACACACTTCTGTCCCCTTTTCTCTCTTCTTTTCTCATTTCTCCACCTCATTCCCTTGTATCTTCCCTTTTTCTCTCTCTCTCTCTTCCCTTCACCTCCCCCCTATCCCGTGATGATAAGGGTCACAATAGGTCCTCAGTACCCCTTGCTTGTCGTAAGAGGCGACTAAATGGGGAGGTCCTTCGGATGAGACCGCAAAAACAGGTCCCGTGTTACAACAGGTGTGGCATGATAAAGATCCCTCCCTGCTCAAAGCAGGGGTGAAACTCTGCATCGCGATGCAGCCAAATCGTGATGTAGTGGTCTCGATTCGATGTTCAATTTATTCGGGGTCTGTTTTGGTTTGATACGGTTCTAGAATTATAGCACACATTGTTTTTGATAACACAGTTTCTGATTAACCAATGGAATTGAAAATTGCCCAATCAATGTACAAGCAATATTTGCTGTATCAAAATGGACGCAGTCGAGTTGAAAAATGCTCCCCCAACGTAGAAATCCTGGGTATGGCGACATTTCGGCTTTAGGACAAGTGATAAAAGTGTTGCTTTATGTTAAATGCTTTTATATTATGTAGAATTTATTTGAAGAGAGCAATATAAATACAATGAAACAGAATTTGGTACATGCTATTGTATCGAATCGAAAATCATCAAATCGAGATTAAAGTATCAAAAATCGAATCGAATCAAGAAGGTACTGTATCGTTTCACCCTTAGCTCAAAGGCTGTAAGCGCCGAGCATAGGCCTAAAATTTGCAGCCCTTCACCGGCAATGGTGACATCTCCATATGAGTGAAATATTCTTGAGAGGGACGTTAAACAATTTACAATCAATCAACCACCCCCCTTTTTAACCCTGTATCATCCCTTCATGATAGCAACTACATATAAACTAAAATTCATGATAACTCTTAATCATGTTTAGAAATTTCATCATCACTTTTCCTCAGCATATATTTAAAAAACTGGACAAACTTCAGAGAGAAACCTTATATACAGTGTATATACTGTTGGATACTAGGAAATTTAACACTATATAGCTGATAGATTGATTTAATTGATTTACAAAACATATACATTGTAGCTGATAAATTGTTTTGATGGATTTACCTCCCGCCAATAATCCTTCACCAAATCAACTTCTCGTTTGGCAGCTGCATTTTTGGGATCAACTCGAAGTAAATGCATCAAATCAGTCAAACTATCTTTGTACCGCTTCAGCATCTAGAAGAGAGGGAACGTCAATAACATGAAAACACACTATCACACAATACCTATTAAATTCTGATAATCTTAGCCAGGCTTCAGAATACCTGTTAAATTCTGATAATCTTAGCCAAGCTTCAGAATACCTGTTAAATTCTGATAATCTTAGCCAGGCTTCAGAATACCTGTTAAATTCTGATAATCTTAGCCAGACTTCAGATTTAACCTCCAGGTTCGTATCATCTCTCCTTAATTCAAAAACACACAATACTAAAAAATTTAATTTTCTCTCTCTCAGTATGAAATTCAATACCAATATAAAGCACCAAAAGAATCAATTAACTGTAACAGGCTGTGATTATGTCTACGTTAGCAATGCATTATTATTTCAAAATTACATTCATATGTCTTCAAAAGAGAAAGAAATGTTAAGTATATGTATTTCCTTTTTCTTATCTTACCTTTTTGGCCTGCGCCCTCCTGAACAGTGCTTTAACATTGTCCTTCTCCATTGTCAATGCTTTGGTGCAGTCTTCCTCCGCCTTCTCGGGTTCATTAATTCGTATGTAACACAGCGCTCGATTGGTGTAACTAACGGCCTGCTTGGAGTCTAGTTCTACGCAGCGAGAGTAACATTCAATAGCTAGCCTAAACTCTGACTACAAAGCAAAAAGAAAACATTGTTATATTGTATTTGAAAATCAGGATGGGCAGAATAATTCAAAAACATTAATCACTGAACATGAACTATTAAAAGAAATAGAGGATTAGGGCTAAATTGATACAAAATCTTTTCACTTGTGTCACAGTTACAAAGCAATCATAATATTTACAAATAATTGTTCTCTTGTACAAAAAACTGGAATTCCTGCCATGATTTGTGATTTGACTTCACAAGTGAAGCATTTTATCAACAGCTGCCATTCTTTATTCATAAACAAAAACATAATTTTAAGACGTTTCAGATATTAAAAAAAGGGAGGGCAATTTTGCAACAAGATTTAAATTGATGACCTACTTTTTTTCTTAGCTTTGAAAGACATACAAGTAGCAACAATGTTCATGAAGTCTCCCGATTATTTGTGGTATAGAAAATAGCATGAAAGCATACCCAATGAAAATGTCAAAACTTTGGAAGACATTGTGTGTACACACTCCTTATCAAATCAAGTATCATTTTTAGATTTCATTGCACTTTATACCAAAAATCTACATGTAGCATCAACATAATGCATCTTTTGGCCTTTTTAATACGAAATCTAACGATTAAGATGGAGATTTGAAAACATAATTATTCCTTTATCATTCTTTTCTCATATATTCCAGAATAAGTAGAACAGGTATAAAACTAGTGGCATGCAGGTGGAAAAATAAATATGGCAGAGAACAGACTTTTTGTATTAATCATAAGATTTTCTGTTAAACAGACCCCCTGATTGTGCTATTTATCATCGTGCTAAACAATCCATCATCCTTAATTTCAAATTGCAAAAATTCAAAAATAAAACAACACAGCCAAATATTTCTCAGTATACAGTAAACTACAGTTAAAGTGATAAAGAATTTACGCTTACAGTAAAACACAGATACAGTGAACACACTTAGAAAGAATTCATGCTTCCAGTAAAGCAATATTCATTCCCTTTAGTTTTAATACATGTTATGAATTCATCATATATAACAAATTACATTTATTTGTTTGTGTATCCAGTTTTAATACCTGTTATAAAATTCATTGTATGTAACAAATTACATTTATAATGATGTGTCCAGCACTTCACTATAAGTGTGCTTTACTGTAAACACAATACATTTATAATGATGTGTCCAGCACTTCACTATAAGTGTGTTTTACTGTATACACATTACATTTATAATGATGTGTCCAGTACTTCACTATAAGTGTGTTTTACTGTATACACATGACAACTATTGCCACTGTTTCTACCTTTTTGACGTGCTCATTCCCTCTGCTCTTCACGTCTTCAAATGACTCCTCTTTCACTTTGGGTAATTCAGTGGGTGTCTTAGACGATGAAGTAGATGATGATGATGCTGATGAGGTCTGTGATGAAAGAGCTGATGGAGACGGTGATGATTTTTGAGATGAGGACACAGATGACAATGTGGTACCACGGGAGGCTTCCTCTGGAGTCCGGATTTCTGGAACCTCCCAGGGTAAAACAGAGTTGATTTTGGGTAGCTTTTCCCTCCACTGACGACCATCCACTTCCTGTAGGTGACTTTGGCATCTGAGGTTTTGAATGAAAGGCATATCATTAATTAATACAATTAATACAGTCAGCAATTTGGCTTTACAGAAGTCCAACATTTCAGAACAGGTGGATTTATGTTTTATAGACTGCTAAAAAATTCAAGTCAAGGGTTTTGCAAGAATACAAAAAAAACCCACATCTATAGTGACACGTTTAAAATAATGAATTCACGCTTATTGCAAAGTGATAGATATTCCCTTATGAGAGAAAAATAACAAAAATTGTTTTGGATATAACGAAGTTTGGTTATAATGAACTGTTTTTCACTATATCCGTGTTTTACTGCACTTGGCTGTATTTTATGTCATTCTATGATAATTCAATTAGATTTTAAAAATAGAGAAGGAGAACATCAGAAAGTATACAATTATAAACATTTTAACCACGATCTCTGGACATTGAGCATGTTAGGAGGCAGGGGAATCCTATCCTCAGGTAACACACGTACATACCTTGATGAACCTTGATGAGCCATGTCTACTGTGTTGTCAATGTACAGTACATGCTTGTAGTCTATGTAGGCTTTTCTATAACTGTAAACATTTCACCGCATTAGAAGTCTCATTAACGAGAACACAATCTTGAAACACTTTTAAACAGGCATGCATATGTTGGAGTTGGATTATGCAGATTAATAAATTACAACAAACAATCTATAGGGTAACTTCATGCTTGGGTATTATTTCCACAATGTTGATATATTCTCCAACAAAATGCAAAGGTAAATGTTACATGGTTACAGCAAAGTTTATGAATATATCTGTATATTGAACTCAAACAACTTAAAATCATGGAATTTTCTAAATACACCAATGTTTACTTTTCTATCATCTCAAAGGCATTGCCACGGCGTAGGAGTGGTTTGATGGAATGTGGCACCAGTTCTAAAGAGGTGGTGCAGTCTTTAACAGCAGTGGCACAGTCTCCAGTCTTCAGATGACAGGCGGCCCTGTTACTGTGGATCAACGATTTGTTCACAACTTGGTCTGATTTCTCTGAGCATAATGAATTAAACATTGATTTAAACATACATTACACATACCTATGTGAAGATGAAACAAGTATCTGCAAACAGGAGGGCGATGACTCACAGCTTAAGTAATTAATCAAATATGTAGATACAGTTGAACTTCAGTATCTCGAACACCGATATCTCAAATACCATGCATATGTCGAAGTGATTCGGAAGTCCCGACCACTTATTCTGTAAGTATTTTACCCTGGATATTTTGAATGCTTGGATATCTTTCTCAGTTTCATCGAGTTCGAGATAACGAGATTCGACTGTACTTTAGTTCCTAAGAGAAATTAAATGTGTGACTGAATGAAGAGTGCATTGACAAGGGTAAACGAGCAATCTCCATCTTTTGGAACGTGGGTATGATACACTATTATTTCAGGGTAGAGAGGCATTCCTACCTTTGTTGAGTTTGTTCAGGGCCTCGGTGTATTTCTGTATGGCATCTCCATACTGGCCTTCTCTAAATAACTGGTTCCCGTCCTCTCTCAGTTTGGCAATTGGGCCAGGTAAAGGATGTTTTATATAAACCGGTCTCACCATCGCCACTTCCTCTGGTGGCTTCTCCATCACTACATTCACCGGCTCACCAGAACCTGATTTGTCACCTGCTCCAACCTCCACCCTAGTGTTCTCTGCAGAAGCATTGGCAATATTCTCATTTTCAAAATTTTCAATCTCTTGAGGAGTAGGTCTGCTGGTTTCACTTTGAGAAACTGGACTTTGTGAAGGTAGTTCTTGTGTACTTTCACTTTCGGTGAGATTTTCCTTCTCATCTGGCTTTGTCCTTAGCGTGGTAAATCCCTGTGGATCTTTTTGAGGAGCGTCCTCCTCTTCCCAAATGTCTTTGCTATCACTTTTTTGTTTTGAGGGCTTATGAAAACCATTTACCATTGGCTTGTCCTCTGCCTCAATAATTTCCGTGACTTTTGTTTTGTTTTTATTTACTTCTTCGGATAAAGCACTGACAGACTTCTTCTTTTCTTCAAAACTTTTCTCCTTTACAAAAAAAAAATGAGTAAATAAAAATTAGATATAAAATTTCTGTCTTGTTCACTACCCAAAATGTTGCTTTATCCTGAGATGACCTTGACTCCTTACCTCCTCAACAACGATCTCCTCATCAGCTGACTCCTCATCCTCGACCTCCTCAATCACCATCCTCCTCCCCTTCTCCTTCCTCTCCTTCTTCTCAGCCTCATACTTTGCTTCCTCCTTCTTCAGATCCCGAATAAGTTCCTACAATCAGACACATAATAAAACATTCAAAAATTGAAGAAAAATAGACATGTGTGAAACATACACAATCTTCGACCTAAGGGTGGGGAGGTGGGATGGTGGGGGGGGGGGGGGGGGGGGGGGGGGGGAGCATAACAGTGCATAATGCCTGTGCAGGACGGCAACAATTATTGGTCAAAAAAGGAAACAGTTCACAATAAATTTTTATTACATCTCAAGCATTAAAATCATAACACTACAACCACATTAAAAATGTCATTCCATCAGAATTTCACCAATCTGTAATTTTAAGATCGTAAGGCACAAAAATTAAGTCTTTATAGCAACAGGGTTCTGCATATCTAAATGTGTTGCATTAAGTGAGTTTGATATCAATTTGAACAAGAAAAAGGGCCATATATGGCCCTAAAATGGAGTCAAATTCGTAAGTACTTGTTTGGAGTACTTTTGCAATAATGTAGTTCAAATACTGAAAAATGCATATTTTTATAATCTACTATTTACATTTACAACATTTTTTTCTTTCATATTGGTATCTTTACAAATTTTCACACTGGCATACTTTTCATGAAGTGATCCAGTTCATACCTTCATGTATTTCCAAAAATGAAATTTATTTTTAAGTATCTTCATTGTGTAAAATCCACTTTGTGAACTTTCTATTATATAACCGAAATGCAGTAAACAATCATTGCTTCTGCATTAATATGAACATTTTCGCCGCTTGATGTGGAAATAAATCTCTGTTACCTGAGCTCTTTTGTTGTTCGGTTCTAGCTCCAACACATATTCAAAGTCTGTCAGGGCGTCACTGAAAGATTTCTTCCCCATTCTCGCTGATCCCCTCCTCAGCAAAGCTACATGTACATCAAGATATAGAGGATATAAATAGACAGCACATCAAGATATAGAGATATAAATAGACAGTACATCAAGATATAAATAGACAGTACATCAAGATATAGAGATATAAATAGACAGTATATCAAGATATAGAGATATAAATAGACAGCACATCAAGATATAGAGATATAAATAGACAGCACATCAAGATATAGAGATATAAATAGACAGTATATCAAGATATAGAGATATAAATAGACAATATATCAAGATACAGAGATATAAATAGACAGTATATCAAGATACAGAGATATAAATAGACAGTATATCAAGATATAGAGATATAAATAGACAGTATATCAAGATATACAGATATAAATACACAGCACATCAAGATACAGAGATATAAATAGACAGTATATCAAGATATAGAGATATAAATAGACAGTATATCAAGATAGAGAGGATATATTGATTGATTGATTGTATCTTGCTTAACATCTCGCTTGAGAATTTTTCACTCATATGGAGACGTCACCAAGACCGGTGAAGGGCTTCAAATTTAGGCCTATGCTCGGCGCTTACGGCCATTGAGCAGTGAAGGTTCTTTAGCGTGCCACACCTACTGTGACATGGGTCATCCATTTTTAAGGTCATCTCTGAGGACCTGTGACATTCACACCTGATGCCGAGCGTTTGGCGAGAGGATATAAATAGTACATCAAGATATAAATAGACAGTACATCAAGAAATAGAGATATAAATAGACAGTACAGTCAACATGAGGCCTTTGGATCATAGTGCTAACATAAATTATTTTACTCTTCCACACACATATAACTCATCAGCTTTTAAACCCAATTGTTGCCCCAAGACAATACTTGTTATGAACATTATATTACATGGAGATGAGAAATAAAGTACCTAAGGTTATGAATTTATAATTGACAATGTAATTCACCGCTACAGGTATTCAACAAACTATAAATGAAATGTACATGTTTATCCATGATACATGTAAGTATGAAAATAATCACTTTCGTAAGAATAAAAATGAAAATCTGACATCAAAGGGCATTTTGAGATTGTTGCTTAACCTACTGGCCAAGAATGAATATTGCTAAGACTGAATTGTCTTTAACTGCATGAGTTGTCTTATATTGCAGGACTTCCATACTCCTGTATGTTTCCACAAATGACAGGAACGAAAATGACACAGATTAATGTTCAAATTTTTTTTTTATACACGTATAAGTCAAACTAACATTTTACTTATTTTTTTTATTTTTAAAGTTTATCAAGATCTTTTATTTTCTTAACGATTTGAAGATAGTTAGATGAACAATAAATGTGTTTGAAATCAACAACCATTTATGAATACCAAGTATTCAATCGTGAAATTTTGGATCAGTCGTTTTCAAATCCACTGGTCCAAAGGGACAGTAAAAGTTCTTAACTGACCATTGAGAAATTCAAATTTGATAGCCCGAGTGAACAGTGAATAAAAATAATAATTTCTAGCCCTGGAGATGAAAAATCTATAGTGTTCTACACTTTCACCAATAGAGGAGAGAAAACAAAATAATGATTCTGTAATCCAAAATCATGACAAACTATTCAGTCCATACCTTTGATGTTTTTGGGTTCCCATGACAGCACTTTGTTACAATCTGATTCTGCCTTGAGCCACTCCTTAGTTTTCAGATCTGACAAATTAAATAAAAAAATAAAAATAAATAAATACAAGCCATGATTTCTCAAAACAATCTAAGACTTAAGTCAAAACTTAGACAAAGTCTGAGATTTTACTTAACTTTTGACTATTCAAATAAAAGAAAATTCAAACTTTAGTTTGGTATTTTTTCTTGAGAAATCCCAGACAGATTCATTTCCATCAAAACTAAGAGTGTTATTCTACCAATACACCAATATCTGGATTCTCCAATTTCTCGACAGTCAGCTTTCTACATGACAATTAAATTGTCTTAAGATATATAGAGAGATAGAGAGAGAGATTGATCAAGAGAGAGAGATTGATTGATCAAGAGAGTGAGATTGATCATGAGAGAGATTGATGAAGAGAGATCCTCACATGCCAGGGCCCTGTTGTTGTATGAGGGAGGACTAGGTTGGAGAGATATGCTCCTGGAGTAGTAGGAGATGGCTTCCTGGTAGTCCCCTGATCGGAACGCCTGAAATGTACATCATCGTTATATTCAATAAGTCCTACGGTAGTCAATCAAAAATTAAATAACCATTTCCAAAACTTCACTAGGATATGAAGTGAGATGGTCACATGATCAAATCCTGTGAAGCCCGAAGGTCTACTTTTAAAATAGATGTGATCAATTACCACCCCACTTCATAGGCCAGCGAAGTTTTAAAAATGGTTACTCATTATTTAAATGCATTTGAAATGTATACCATGCCAATGCTCCGACCCAGAAACATTATGCTGAACATATTTAGAATCTACTTCAGGAATGCTCTATCATTTTTTGACAGACGATTTCTCACCGTTCTAAGAAGCATGTCTATTTTTAGATGTGCGTTTGAAATGGCCAGTTGGGATGAAGTGAAATGGGTGAGGGCAATGTAAAGATTTTGAAAAATAAACAGACTCATATTTTACCACTAATAGGTGAGGTTATTGCAAGAATGATGACCTGACCTCCCTTTCTAAAAGACACTTGTCACTCCCAGGTCATTATGTTTTTATCCAATCGATGTCCCTTCTTTGAACTGAGGTCTAACATTATGATATTTGACCACCAAGGTCTTTAATGGAAATTGACGCTATTTTGTTATGGAATGTTTGTGTAACAAATTGATGCATTTATGAGCTCTTAAGACCATGTATTTCTTTTTACTTTATATCAGAAAAATGTCGATTGAATGACTTCTGTTCTTAATATCTTACTTCATTGCCTTTATCTTTTTCTCGGTTTGCCTTCATCTCCTTTTCCCTCTCAGACATCCCTATAACAAAAAAATTCTATCTCACCACAATATCAATACTTACTACTGAGTATTCATAAGTCTATCTGACTTCACCTGTTTGAAAGTACATTCGGCTCACCGAAATAAATTCTGCGATTTATGTTGCGTAAATTTTCCTAATGCTGTGGAAGAGGGCATGAAAAAGTAATCAGATTTCACAAGTATTTGGATAAAATATCTGCTTCATGTGTGTCCACTATCCCACTACAGAACAAAGCTAGAGCTGTCGTAACAAATCCTTATAGCGACCTCATCCAAATGCAATAATCCTCCACTACTTGCCTGTGGAGTCGATCACATTCTCTGTGACTAGAACTACCCTAACAAATCCTTATAATGACCTCATCAAAATGCAATAATCCTCCACTACTTGCCTGT
>NC_079173.1:36104808-36149808 GCF_947568905.1 Ostrea edulis
ACACAACACACTAACACAGGAAGTAGTGGTAATCTACACAGACAACACACTAACACAGGAAGTAGTGGTAATCTACACAGACAACACACTAACACAGGAAGTAGTGGTAATCTACACAGACAACATACTAACACAGGAAGTAGTGGTAATCTACACACACAACACACTAACACAGGAAGTAGTGGTAATCTACACACACAACATACTAACACAGGGAGTAGTGGTAATCTACATACACAACACACTAACACAGGAAGTAGTGGTAATCTACACAGACAACACGCTAACACAGGAAGTAGTGGTAATCTACACAGACAACACACTAACACAGGAAGTAGTGGTAATCTACACACACAACACACTAACACAGGAAGTAGTGGTAATCTACACAGACAACACACTAACACAGGAAGTAGTGGTAATCTGTATACACAACACACTAACACAGGAAGTAGTGGTAATCTGCATACACAACACACTAACACAGGAAGTAGTGGTCTCAGTAAGAGAACAGAAAGCTTAAGCAAGTCTATCTTGTAATTCTGAATCAGTTTTGCAGATTCAATATGGAGTAAGAAATTCAAAAACTTCATCCACTGATTATTGATCATTTTAACGTATTGAAATACTTTAAGACTTTGGGCATTTGCCGATTCCTCTCATCACACACTCAGGCAATACTGTGGTTACTTTGACTGGATTCATGAGAGGGTTTCCGACATAGAGGCCAATGGCTGGTGTTCAACGAAATTCTGTTTTCCTTGGATCCCAGAAATTCGATGATTTCTGCTAATCTTTCCTTTCAGAAATCTAATGTTACCCTGGTCATCAGTGATAAAGACTAACAAATGTATTAAGTTTGTCTCATCAGTAAGTTATCCCACCACCCTTAACAACAGTAGCAATAAGTCGTGGAAATGCAAGGCTGAATTCATGAACTGAATCCATGTACTGAAGCACCTAGCTGCAATAATGTAGCCCTCTCTGATTTTTTTTTTTTTTTTTAGGGAGAAGGCTACAAGTCCTTAGGATCTCCGTAATGGTGCAAATGCGGGAGTGATTCACTCCCGCAACATTTGCGCTCATTCTAAACATTTCCTGACTTTCTTTACGTAAATAAAATGATATTCTATGTTTCTTAGTTAATATATAAATTTACTACCTGCAACTTAAGATTTGTGAGGCTCTATGCTACCGTTTTCAACAATTTCGGTAAATTCCAATTTCTCGATTCATATTTGTGCGCCATGTTTGATGTACTGAAGTATAAACTTCCGATTGTCAAGTCATTTGCATATGCCATATAATGTAGTATTTACATCAATGGACAAGTATGGAGGAGAAAGCTATTTCGTTGGTATTGAAAAGGTTTGAATCTAATATCAAGTTAAAAACCGAACAGCAGAGTGTAAATTCTTTCTGCAACAATATGATTTTCCTTTCTTTGTCGAAGTGGCTCGAGTAACTACATTTTCGTGCTGATTGTCAATGTTTAGGTTTTTCATTTGATCCACCTACGAGATCTCGCGATAACAAGCATGGTGGAGCAGACGAAGAATTTTGCATGCTGTACATTGTATTTAATGAAAAACACCTTCATTAGACATGCTCGAGCACAAAGTTGGTACTCCTTTTGGTGTAAACAACATTTGGGACTAATACACAGAGTTTATTATCCGTTATTCATAAAATTATTTTGCACCATTACGGAGATCGTATGGAATTGTAGCCCTATCCCCAAAACGTCAGAATTTAAAAAAAATTGGATAGGGCTACATTATTGCAGCTATGAAGCACCCAATCCCCCACCCCCAGGAATTTGGGCTTGTGTTGAAACTTTTTTTTTTGCTTGTCATAAATTAATTAAAATATATTTGATTAGCTGACCAATTTTCATAATTAACATGTGGTGAAGAGACCATGTTAATTGTTGTCAAATACACATGAGGGAACAACTTCACGGTCATGCTTGAATGGTTTTGATCCTTATCCGTTTCTTTTTCTTTAGTAACTAACAAGCAGCATTTTTTCAACTTCGTCCAGGTAAATTTTAGGGCAGGGCTTAAAATCTCGGCTTTTTTAAAAGTAGGCTGTAAACTGACCTGACAGGATTTAGTTTTTCTATTTTTTCTTCACACTGCTTTTCCATCGCTGGATATTTGCCTTCTTCTCCTGATCTACAAAATAAAGGACATTTCAGTAAAAGGAAGGTAGCATAAATACAACTTTATTTTAGTCTAAATATATCAATGTGATGCAAGCAAAGTCAAACTGTGATTTCTAACAAACACACAAAGAGTTAATTAAAAATAGGTAGTGCATTTTCTCATAAAATATTCATTTTTCGTTTGATTATAAGTAGGCGACTACACTAATACACTAAGTTATGTAACTTGATAACAAGAGGCCCAAGGGCAACATTGCTCACCTGAGTCACCTTGGCCCATATCTGAAGACTTTCCATATATATTTGCATGTAAAACCTTAGTCCCTATTGTGGCCCCAAACTACCCCTGGAGGTCATGAATTTTACAAACTTGAATTTGCACTACGTCAGAAAGCTTTCATGTAAATGTCAACTTCTTTGGCCCAATGATTCCTGAAAAGGTTTTTGAAGATTCTCCCTATATATTTCTATGTAAAACTTTGATCCCCTACTGTGGCCCCAAACTACCCCCGGAGGCCATGATTTGAGCCTTTGGCTCAGGTGAGCTAAAAAAAGCATTACCTTAAAATTTTGAGGATCTTCTCCAGATATTTGACATCATTACACTCCTCGATGTACTTGTAATCAAGATGAGCCAATGGGATGTCATACTTCCTAGTAGTTCCCATGCTTAGTACAGAACTGGCCTCTTGTGCAGACATATTGGATATCCTTTATATGTGCTTTGTAAGTACAAAAGATCAAATTAAAATGTCAATCCCTGAATATGATCTCACTATATATCAAGGTTTTCTATTGTAACTTTCTACGAATCTGTCCATAGTTTTATTAAATGTTTAATGATTGATTAAGTATGTAGCAGTCAGACGGGTTTGATCGCTGGTGGCCAGATAGCTCAGTCGGTAGAGCACCTGACTAGAGATTCAGGGGGCCCCGGTTCAAATCCGGTCCAGTTAACCAGTTTCATTTTCTCCCTTCCTGTTACATTTAGTGCCGTAGATCAGCCCATGGAACTGACAGGTAAAAATGCCTGTCAGAGGTTTCGATGTTTTCAAGTGTGTGAAGACATTTAAGGAGGGAGGAATGAAAATTCAGAGGGCCCCGTGTTCGAATCCCAGTCTAGGTCGCTGCATTTTCTCCCTTCCTGTTACAGGTACATGTGATGAACTGTAGATCAATGATCATTTGAAACTGATTACCGAAGTGTTTGCAGCTTTCTCGTAATACTAGTAGTAGATTAGGTGAAGGTGTCAACTGCATTTCAATGCATGTTATAAAAAAATGGATTTTTGGAGGACAAAAATAGATAGATCTACCCTTCCATGAATTTAAAATGCCAAAATTCATCCCACTTTCGTTTTCTTTTTCCGATTTAAAAGAATATCTTGGGGGAAAATATCATCAAAGAAAACATTACATTTGTGTTATAATATTACAAGATAAAAAAGTGGAAATAAATTTAAAGCACTACTTTTCCAACGTTTGGTCATTACTTCACACGCGTTGAAACGTTAAATCAAATTAAAAAACAAAACCGAAAATAGAATATTTTAACAAAAAGAGTAATACATAATTACTAATAAGTTCTTACACTTTACTTAAAAAACACAGAGCTATATCCCAAAAGAATGACAGAGACGACATGTAGATCTACTCACTCTAAACCCCACGATATTACTCTAATATTTCGGCGTTTGCGATTGGAATCTGTAACCAAGTTCATGCAAGTTGTTAAATAATTTTACCGAAACGAAAAGATAACCTTGTCTTTTTGAAAAAAAAATAATAATATGATGATTGCTTTTTAGCTAACAATGTGCTATTGATATCAAATGAATTTTTGAATGTTGAATCTACGAACAGTTCTGCAGTTACTGGTAATATATAACTATGTTTGCATTCGCTATATATTCGTTTCGTTACAAAATATTCCATCCATGAGTGATCAATATGGCGACCTCCTCTGGAAGGGAACGAAGTTCGTGACGAAATCGCATTTTAAAAGTAAGGATAGGGGTATTGTTTGAGGAATTATGAATTTTTTAAAATCTGTAAATGTATATTTCATTGACTAGAATAATTTAAAGATTTTTATGGATTTAAGTTGTAATAACGATATTTTCTCCTAAAGATGTCCGGATCCCTTTAGTCTGATCATGACGCAGAGTATTTTGTTAATAAACCACTATCAAACTTGTAATATATCCTAATCATATCGTCAGTTGCTGCTCATAAGATAACCAACTCTCTTCGCCCATGTTAAAATAAAAGGCAGGAAAACCGTGGATGCTTTGGGGAGGTAACTCTGGTTTTACTGTAAAACCTTATAAAACGGGTTTATTTAAATATTGAGGCAGCATTTAAACAGAAAATAACCCACTGGCATAACCTCCGAATTGTGCTTGAAAAGGTTATCTAAAAAATGGACGATTTCCACAATGGGTGGAACTATAAGCGAATTTCCCCAGAATTAACTGTTTAATTTAAACCATGTGACAGCACAGAGTGGTTGTCAATCAGTTTATATATATTGTATGGATATATATATATATATTAATTTGACCATGTGACAGCATAGAATGGTTGCTGTCATATTGTATAGATGTGTATATGAACCCATGTTTTAACTTGTATTTTACAGGTAAGAAATGTCCCTGAAACCGAGGAAAGTTGATTTTGACGCCACCTGGACAACTCTACTGGAAACAGTCAAGGGAGTTGTTACTTGTGCAAAAGTTGGTCGTGCCACTTGGAATGACAGATTTTCATATCCTTTCTTTTGTCAAGTGCATGGTTTATTTTGTATGTAAAGTAATTAAAATGTGCATGAATATTATAATCAAACCTTTGGGATATAGAAAAGCATTAAATTTTTAGCTTCTCAAATGTTCTACACACGCGGTACATGGTATATGTGAAGTATCTAAGGAGTGTAGGGAGGTTAACCGAGGCTCTTACATGCCCTCCTCATTAGTACTGACCCCCTCCATTGTGCTCTGTCCTGAGCTGCTCTCTTCAGACTGATATCACTACAGATTCCCTTTATTATGTGACCTTACTTATGATTCATATTGGTAGAAATTATTTTTTTTAATAAACAACTCTTTGACAGTAACATCAGATACATATAAATGATATTATTGAAGAAGACATTAGCCTTTTAAGTTATGACTCTATGTGATACCTATCAAGATGTGAAATTAATTTTTTAGAATAATTTTGCAAGTATTGTTCATGTCATAAATACCTGAATTAAAAGTTTGGTAAAATCAATAAGTTATACTTTAGATAAATACCAAGTCTTTTCATAGAAAATGATTTTCTTTGGCATTCATAGCAGACCACAGATTTTCACAGAGTGTTTCTAGCTATGTTGCATATGTTTCTATGTCAAAATTCTGACTATTATTTTGGCATAGTATACTCAAAATGCAACATCATTACATGTACATGAATACTTTAATATTACTAAATTCCGTAATGGACTGGGCTATGTATATTTGACTCAAAATTGTTTCTAGGTGAAATGAACAAACAAACAGGAATACTGATTAGTTAATATTAAAATCAGTTATAAGATAATCCACAGGTTTTCATAATTTTTATTTATGTTGATTTGATCTTTGTAGTAATAGTAACTGATATTTCTCTTTCATCCATACATGTACACATATATAGCTATCTAGTTGAATGCTGAAAGTATTCTATGCCAACTTTACCGATGCTGAGAAAACTGACTGTTATTAAGTGTAAGATGTATGTAGATGAGGTGCTGAGGAAACTGACAATGTTATTAAGTGTAAGATGTGTGTAGATGAAGCGCTGAGGAAACTGCCAATGTTTATAAGTGTAAGATGTGTGTAGATGAGGCCTTGACTTCTCTGTACAGTGTAAGATGTGTGTAGATGAGGCCTTGACTTCTCTGTACAGTGTAAGATGTGTGTAGATGAGGCCTTGACTTCTCTGTACAGTGTAAGATGTGTGTAGATTAGGCCTTGACTTCTCTGTACAGTGTAAGATGTGTGTAGATGAGGCCTTGACTTCTCTGTACAGTGTAAGATGTGTGTAGATGAGGCCTTGACTTCTCTGTACAGTGTAAGATGTGTGTAGATTAGGCCTTGACTTCTCTGTACAGTGTAAGATGTGTGTAGATGAGGCCTTGACTTCTCTGTACAGTGTAAGATGTGTGTAGATGAGGCCTTGACTTCTCTGTATAGTGTAAGCTGTGTGTAGATGAGGCCTTGACTTCTCTGTACAGATGTGTATGCCCTGTGTGTAGCCTGCCCTGATCCGCTGAGTGACAGACTTTATACAGAAACCAAGAAATTCTTAGAAAGCCATGTCTCAGATTTGTTCAAGGTAGGTTAACACATTATGATAATAATGATGAAATTTATGTAGCATCATACACAAAACAAATTGCTCTAAGGCAATTGACGAGGGTTAGAAGAGGAATGTAACAATAATACAATAAAAACATGATTAATGACATAAGATCGTATATCTGTAAAATTATCAAAATAAAACACTATAATTAAAGTTCCAATTTTAAGTTAACAACCCCAATTTTACTTTGGTGGTGATCAATGCTAGGCCGCCTGTCAATCAAACTTTTAACAATATATCTCAGGTGGAGTGACATTTGCAGAGACTGTGGTCTGGAGCTACCCCATAGAGGTGTTTTGATAACAAGAACAGTGATACAGGCATTCTTTAGATCTTGAGGAAGCCCAGTATACCTGAGTGTTGATAGCATTGACCTGTCCACAACTGCTATTTTTCAAATTTTTGTTTTTAAAAAAGACCCCTGAACAATGCAATTTTGATATAATTGTATTTTCCCCCACTATATACATGTATTATAAATTACACAATCAGATAGCAAACAATAATTTGCACATTAATTTCTTAATCTTGTAACTTATTGAAATAATACATATTATCAATTTATGATAACTCTATATTTATAAAAGAAATTGTTCATTGAGCCAATGACTGAGAGTAAAAGAGAGAGAAAGAGGGGGGGGGGGTGTAGACTGTGTCAGCTACCTTTAGGAATACAACCATTATACAATCACTATGACCACAGAAACTCTGCAAATGGTCCTGTGACAAGTCCTGTTTATATCAAAAGTATACACAACACCCTGATCTCTTAGCCAGGTAAATAACAATGACAACACCCTGATCTCTTGGCAAGGTAAATAACAATGACCATAGTTGAACTTCACCCACATCCAGTGATCCATGAAGAAACCATATGGTATTTTTGTTGGGTCTTTAAGATTTTTTTGTTTTTGTGTTTGGGGGTATGTAGAGCACTATGCAAAATATTAGAAATCAAGGAAATGAAACATTAAGAAGATTTAGTGACCAGGGTGCCTGTTATTGTTATGAAAACATCACCAACCCACCCCCTCAAATGTTTATTCAACAGTTAAATGAAGATTGATGAAACAATATTTATAGGTAGTTCTTGTTAAACTAAGGAATTTGAACAGAAACTTTTACATCATCCCCAATTCAACAGTCATTTGTACATTATTTATTTAATATTATGACTTATAAGAAAATTATAAACTGATATTGCATGTTATGAATTACAGTATTTACCATAATGGTCACTTAAACATTTAAAATAAATAACACAGACTATAATGACCAAATAATTTTCAATCAACCAGTATTGACTGGTTTTAACCAGTATTGACCAACGGCCCGGTCAATACTCATATTGACCATTTTTTTTTGCCAATCCTGTCAGGGATACATTATACAGTAAAACACAGTTACAGTAAACACATGTATAATGAATTCATGCTTACAGCAAAGTGATTTTCATTCCCTGTAGTTTTAAAACATATCATGAATTTATTGGATATTATGCAGTATGTTAAATAATAAATCAAACTTGTTCATCCCCAGCACTTTCTTATCAGCATGCTCTACTATATTGAATTCTGAATCTGTGCAGATGTGTAATAAGGATATCAAAGGAAAAGTACTCCATTATTCCTTATGAGCCAATACAAATTTTATTTCGTATGAAACTTAAACAAATTGACTTTATTGTGATGTTTTATCCACAGACATATCTATCTCGACTCAATTTCAACCAAACTTGGTAAATAGCATCCTTGGGTAAAGGGCTTTCATGTTTGTTCAAATGACGGCCATGCCCCTTCAAAGGGGAGATAATTACAATATGCAAAAATAGGGGGGGGGGGTCATTTAAAAATCTTCTTCTAAAGAACCACTGAGCCAGAAGAGCTTAAATTTACATGAAAGCTTTCTGACATAGTGCAGATTCAAGTTTGTTCAAATCATGGCCCCCGGGGGTAGGATGGGGCCACAATAGAGTTTCACATGCAATCAAATGGGGGAAATTTTTGAAAATATTCTTCTCAAGAACCACTGGGCTAGGAAAGTAGAAATTTTCATGAAAGCTTTCTGGCATATAGCAGATTCAAGTTTGTTGAGGGGGTAGGATGGGGCCACAATAGGGAATAAAAGTTTTACAAACAAATATATAGGGAAAAATCATCAAAAAATTTCTTCTGAATAATCACTGAACCAGAAAAGTTTACATTTACATGAAAGGTTCCTGACTTAGTGCATATTCAAGTTTGTTAAAACCACAGGTGAGCAATGTGACCCATGGGCCTCTTGTTTAAAAGTATAAATTTACGCAAATAAAAATGCTTTGCAGTTTCTTTATTCATATTTCAAATGAAATAAAGTTTTTAAATCAAAAGGTTTCGACAGGATCTGGGAAAACGAAATTTTGAAGTTTATCACCCTCACGTTATATCCAGTAAGTGTAAAACTTAAAACTGGTCAATTGTAGTGCCAATTTCCAGATCGACTTGCAAAAACTCAAAACTCGCAAAATGTTATTGGACTTCGAGTCTTCAAGAGTCACTTGTACAGTATCCATACCTGTGGTTTTATGTTCCAAAAATAAAAAAATGTTATTAGAAAGGCTTCAAAAACTGTTTAAACACATAGAAATTTAATAATGATACTAAAAAGAACACAAATTTCTTGCCTCTAGGATCCCCATGTATATATATACAGAAATGCCCACTGCAGCGGCAGCATAAGACTGGCTATGAATAGCCACCATCTAAAAAAATGTTATGAGAATGTATTTCCCGTGCGGAATTGTAAAGTTCTGTGAATTTTACAGAAAGTACATGAAAATGGTGAAGAGAATTGTTTAGCAACTTACCACAGACATTGGGAGGAGTACAGCAAAGGATCAGGCTACCTAAACCAACTTTACGGGTAAGTTCAGCTGGTCTCAATTATATGTGTGTTGTTAGGGGAAACCTGAATTATCTATGTCAGTTGTTAGGGGAAACCTGAATTATCTATGTCAGTTGTTTGGGTAAGTCTGAATTATCTATGTCAGTTGTTTGTTTAAGTCTGAATTATCTATGTCAGTTGTTTGGGTAAGTCTGAATTATCTATGTCAGTTGTTTGGGTAAGTCTGAATTAGGCCAAGTAAAATTAATTAGTAGATTATCATTCCCTCGAAAATCGCCCCGCCACGATTTTTTTTATTTTTCAAAATTACGATTTCCGGATATTTTTATGTCCGGTCCGGTATCGTAAACGTACTTTTTTTCACTTTGCCTTTTAGAAACCCAAATACACATGTAATTATGATTTATAAAGCCTTTTCTCAATGAGAGAAGGCATTTTCGAGGTCAAGAATACCATGGTGAAAAATAAAAAATAAAATCCTCCCACCCGCCCCATTTTTTTGTGAAGTTTGAATGATAATCTACTAATTAATTTTACTTGGCCTTATCTATGTCAGTTGTTTGGGTAAGTCTGAATTATCTATGTCAGTTGTTTTGGTAAGCCTGAATTATCTATGTCTGTGGGTTTTTATGGCGTCGAGCTTTGCTCGAACGGCATCTAGTCAGCGTGTACGACTGAAGCAGCTGAAAAGTTTACGTGACCGAAGGTGTCAGACTATCGATGCTTCCGCGGAAAAATCCCGCGCTTTTTGTAATGGCGTATGAATATCTGTACTGTTTAATGATTTACGACATTTTAAAGTTGTTAATGAGAAACAAATGAAAATTATCACATTGATTTACTTTAACATATAAAAACTTTCACAAAAAATAAAAACAAATCAAATAAAAATTCCAATTTCAATGCGAACTACATTTGCAAAGTCACGTGATGTCTGAAACGATAGCGTGTCTAGACGAAAGATAGCGTGGGTTTTGTTTGTAAACATTGCGTGCTGTTGGCGAAATTTAAACTGAGAAATAGTGTATCGCGGATTATTTATGGTCATTATATTTTAGGGTAGGTAATGTTTATTTGACTGTAGCATTCTCAGTAGGGTATTAACGCATCTGTAGGTTTGCAAATCATTGGTCAACTCGGTATATAAACACTGGCACGTGTTAATGTTATTGTAAACAAACCAAGTGCGGAAGCATTCATTATTATAAGGCTTTCAAGTAAAGGTTTTTGTGGAGGTAAAAAGTTACTGAATTAACAAAAAATTTGTTTAATCTGACTAGATTTTCATCTCTTGAGATGCTAGCAGTGATATATACATGTACTACAAATGGTCCATAGTTGTTTACATTGTTGTACATATTTCTTATTAAAATTTTGGTTTACATGTATTTTTACTTATTTCTTGTTTTTATTATGTTATCAACAAGTACATGCAATGCTGCCCTTTACAACTATTAAAAGGAGAGTTCTCACAACAGTTGACTTTTTCACTAAATATCTTAATGCACAAATTTTCAGTTCTTTGTGAATTACATCTGTGCCAAGGATTGTAGAGTACTCCCTTGGCTAGCAAAGATGTGTGAATAATTGAGAGCAATGGTTGATCACAAAAATCTTCAATATTTAATAACATTAGATATTGTAAATAATCCTTTGAAAAATATTCTGAAGAAATGAATGGAATTGTAAAAAAAATATATCTGTAATTGAATTTTTTTGTGAAAAGAGCTACTGTACAGATGTATTAGAAGCATTATTCCTGTATGAAAGATAAATATTCTTGGTATTGCTTGAATTCAAAGCTGTATGTGTGTTTTTAATACATGTACAGCTAATCTTCGTTATCGGGAATATGTAAATAGAGTTGCCAGTCCAAACCACTTCTTTTGTGTGTGTGTGTTATCCTTGTTATCGCAAATCCTTGGATATCTCAAATTTAATTTCAGTCCTGTTGAATTTGCAATAACAAGGTGTGA
Organism: Ostrea edulis; assembly: GCF_947568905.1. NCBI lineage: Eukaryota > Metazoa > Mollusca > Bivalvia > Ostreida > Ostreidae > Ostrea > Ostrea edulis. Next base: position 36,116,221 of record NC_079173.1, read on the forward strand.
CTGTAGTCAATGGCATCAAAATATTCACAGGTAGAAGACTCTCCATTGAGATTTATATAAAGCTATATCTACTCTGTGTACATACAATAAGGGATGAAGCATTGATAAACTGGACAGTACATAGTTTCATTATAATCTTTGCTTTCTTAGCACGACGCCATTGTGGCCCTTCAGGCCTTTGATTTTTGTTTTGTTTGTTTTTGCATCTCTAAAGTTATTGTTGTGTATTTATTTTCCTATTTTCTTGTTTCAGTTGTAGATTTTTTTTATTGAAGCCTATTATTGTGCTTAGTTTAGAACCTGTTTCTGGATTCATTTGAAAAATCTGAATAAGACAGTTTAATTGCAAAATAAAAAAACCCATTCCAATCCTAGGTACCTGAATACAACGTACATAAAGAAACAGAAATACACAGACGCTGATCTGAGTTACGGTGGAATCAGCACCGACACGGCCGACCAGTTACTGGAGATAGGGGAGGTAAGCAGGAACAAGACCTTTGTAACGGGAAGTGAAGCAACATACTGCTCCATACTGCTTCAACGGTTGCTTTTGATTTGATCTTGTATGACGTCTGGATCGGAACTTGGCCATATGACCAATAGTGTTGGAGGTTTGATCTCCAAAGAATTTCAAACTCCCCTGTAAACAATGTTTATAGTGTTATATTTGACCGTGGTAGTTGAAGATATTCTATAATATATTTTTTTTTTTTAATTATTCAGACAACTGTGTTTGAAGATCTGAAGGCATATTGTTTTTGTCCTTATTCTGTACTGCCTTCCTAATTCTGAATTAAGGAAGTTAAGAGAATTTACATTGAGCAAAACGGAAATATATATGAGAGCCTTGATATTTTCTTTCATCAAACTCTTCTCTCTCAATTATTTTTGTGAAAAGGAAGTTAAAGTTACTTAAATTTGAATGGATCAGGATTGAATTCATTGTCTTCTCAGCTGTTTATAATTACAATGGATTATCATTACAATAGATTATCATTACAATAGATTATCATTACAATAGATTATCATTGCAATAGATTATCATTACAATGAATTATAATTACAATGGATTATCATTACAATGAATTATAATTACAATGGATTATCATTACAATAGATTATCATTACAATGGATTATCATTACAATAGATTATCATTACAATAGATTATCATTGCAATAGATTATCATTACAATAGATTATCATTACAATAGATTATCATTACAATGAATTATAATTACAATGGATTATCATTACAATAGATTATCATTACAATAGATTATCATTACAATGAATTATAATTACAATAGATTATCATTACAATAGATCATTATTACAATGAATTATAATTACAATGGATTATCATTACAATGGATTATCATTACAGTAGATTATCATTACAATAGATTATCATTACAATAGATTATCATTACAATGAATTATAATTACAATAGATTATCATTACAATGGATTATCATTACAATAGATTATCATTACAATGAATTATAATTACAATGGATTATCATTACACTAGATTATCATTACAATAGATTATCATTACAATAGATTATCATTACAATGAATTATAATTATTATAGATTATCATTACAATAGATCATTATTACAATAGATCATTATTACAATGAATTATAATTACAATGGATTATCATTACAATGGATTATCATTAGAATGAATTATCATTACAATGGATTATCATTACAATGGATTATCATTACAACTGATCACTCTCTATTACTAGATTGATTGATTGAATGTAAATTATTTAATGTCCCACTCAAGAATCTTTCACTCATATCGAGACATCACCATTGCCGGTTAAGGGCTGCAACATTTTTGCCAATGCCAGCGCTTATGGCCTTTGAGCAGGGAGGATTCTTTATCGTGCCACACCTGCTGTGCCTTTGGATTTTGCAGCCACATTTGAAGGACAGTCCCATTTATTCGCCTCTTATAACAAGCAAGGGGGTACTGAGATCCTATTCTAACCCATATCCCCAATGGATCACTCTCGGGGACACATTTTTGTCGGTGCATACTTTCATATATGAAAAACAAATTACAAGTTTTATTTCTTCAGTTTGAATTTATTTTGGTTGTCGATTTGATGCATGCACATTAACATATCATATATAAATTATGTGTGTGTTTGATTTCATGTGTATTGCAGCTGGCGTTAGATACATGGAAAAGATTGATGATTGAGCCCCTTAAGGATACCCTCCTTAAGTTGATCCTGAACGAGGTGATGAGGGACCGAACAGGCGAGATGGTCAATCAGACCGTAGTACACGGGGTCATCAACTCCTTTGTCAATGTTCAGGAATACAAGAGGAAACATCCCTTGATGATGTACGAAGAAATGCTGGAAAATCCGTATAAACTGGAGACTGGCGCCCATTATAGACAGGAGGCGGCCAAGCTGAAGGATGAATACACCTGCTCCGAGTACATGGAAAAAGTAGGTGATATCTCGCTGCAATTACAATGTAGTTCTGATATCTCACTGAGATTACGATGTATTTATATATTTTTTTTTTTTTAGTGAACTTCATATATAACCTTGGCCTTATCTTTGGATTGACAATGTATAGACTTTGTGTTTGACTATTGCATGTCACTGATGAGATCCATGTGAAATCAGTTTATACAGAGATGCCAATCATCAAATGGAAATTTCTACCCTTGCTGACATTTTGTTTTTTATCAAATTGAAAACATTTTCTCTTGCTGAAAACTGAATACAAATTTTATTCATTATCAATCTGAAGTACAGTACAACCTAGTTACAACAAACACATCTATAATGAATTCATGCTTACAGTGAAGTGATTTTTATTTCCTGTAGTTTTATAGCCTATTATGAATGTATCGGATGTACCGAATTACATTTATTACGAATCAAATTTGTTTGGCCCCAGCACTTCACCAAAGACGTGCTTTACTGTACATGTGATGGTCATTATGACATGGCTGAACATTTCATGACCAACATGTTGAAGTGGCCACATATCATAACAGAAATGTTTGGGCCTGGAAAAATCGGAAGTGTTGAATTGTGTTTCACTTTTCACCTTGTCATTACACAGGTGATTACCCGTCTGGACAACGAAGACTTTCGAAGCAGGAAGTTCCTACACCCGAGTTCTTACAACAAAATTACACACGAGTGTCAACAGAGGATGGTGGCCGACCATCTCCAGTTCCTCCACGGAGAATGTAAAGACATGGTCAAACAGGAACGTCGGAAAGGTAGGATGGACCGGACGACGTCTCTATTGTACGTGGGGGCGGTAGATTACCGCATACAGTCTCGACTTGTCAGAGGTTACCCTTCAGGGGACAGCTATGAAAGGCTCACATATGTTAGGCAGTTGCTTAGTACTGTCTCTGGTTGTGACAGATTTTTATACCCCCCGCAACAAGTTGTGGGGGGGGGTATACTGGAATCGGGTTGTCCGTCTGTCTGTCTGTCCGTCCGTCCGTCCGTCCGTCTGTAGACGCAATGGTTTCCGGACTCTAAAGCATTATCCTTTCCACCTACCGTCACCATATCATACATATGGACTACCCATGGGATGAAGATGTTCCCTATCGATTTTGGGGTCAAAAGGTCAAAGGTCATGCACACTGGACATCGAAGTAGCAATATGGTTTCCGGGCTCTAAAGCGTTATCCTTTCCACCTACAGTCACCATATCATACATATGGACTACCCATGGGATGAAGATGTTCCCTATTGATTTTGGGGTCAAAAGGTCAAAGGTCAAGCACACTGGACATCGAAGTAGCAATATGGTTTCCGGGCTCTAAAGCGTTATCCTTTCCACCTACAGTCACCATATCATACATATGGACTACCCATGGGATGAAGATGTTCCCTATCGATTTTGGGGTCAAAAGGTCAAAGGTCACGCGCACTGGACATCGAAGTAGCAATATGGTTCGGTTTGTCATGCCATTTGTTTTTTACACTCAGAAAAGAGGTAGTTTATACCTATTACCAACACCCTTTGGGAGATTGGGGTAAGCGGGGGGTATTCTTAGTGAGCATTGCTCACAGTACCTCTTGTTTTAAAATGTCAAATCTATTTTATTAGCTCACCTGAGCTGAAAGCTCAAGTGAGCTTTTCTGATCACCCAAATTCTGGCGTCCGTCCGTCTGTCCGTCCGTCTGTAAACTTTTCACATTTTCAACTTCTTCTCAACAACCACTGGGCCAATTTCAACCAAAGTTGGCACAAAACATCCTTAGGTAAAGGGAATTCTAAATTGTTGAAATAAAGGGCCAGGCCACCTTCCAAGGGGAGATAATCAAGAAAAGGTAAAAATAGGGTAGGGTCATTAAAAAATCTTCTTCTCAAGAACCACTGAGCCAGAAAAGCTGAGATTTATATGAAATCTTCCTTATATAATGCAGATTCTAAATTGTTAAAATCATGGCCCCCGGGGGTCGGATGGGGCCACAATAGGGGATCAAAGTTTTACATACAAATATATAGGGAAAATCTTTAAAAATCTTCTTCTCAAGATCCACTGAGCCAGAAAAGCTGAGATTTATATGAAAGCTTCCTTATATAATGCAGATTCTAAATTGTTAAAATCCTGGCCCCCGGGGGTCGGATGGGGCCACAATAGGGGATTAAAGTTTTACATACAAATATATAGGAAAAATCTTCTTCCCAGAACCACTAAGCCAGAAAAGCTGAGATTTATATGAAAGCTTTCTGATATAGTGCAGATTCAGGTTTGTTAAAATCATGCCCCCCTGGGGTAGGATGGGGCCACAATAGGAAAACCATTGGGCCAAAGAAGTTCACATTTACATGAAAGCTTTCTGACATAGTGTAGATTCAAGTTTGCAAAAACCATGGCCTCCAGGGGAAGGTTTGGGGCCATAATAGGGACTATGGTTTTACATGCAAATAGATATGGAAAATCTTCTGATATGGACCAAGGTGACTCTGGTGAGTGATGTGGCCCATGGGCCTCTTGTACTGGCTATTTAGTGTTTGGAATGACCCCAGTTGTGCAGTTTTGACATCATATATCTATATTCATTTCCTACAGCATTAGATGTCTGGAATATGTAATACTTTTAAGGGGCATGGACACGATTTGAGCTGAAAATTTTCAAATTTTATATTTCTATTTTTAATGATTACAATGCTTATGAATTAAATTTCGATGTCATTTTGAGAAATTCTTTGTTACTGCAAAAGGAGATTTTCTGATTGTTCTCTGAATTTTACACGTTGTGATTTACACCAGTGTATTCTGCAGAATAACTGCTGGTTGTGTTTGGGAACCTTTTAACTAGCATTGATTTAAATGAGTGTAAAATGAGAGAGACATATAAGTATAAGTGGAATCTTAAAACGTAAACTTGCACATATTGAGATTCGGCATGCATAAGATATGAGTTAGAATTTTATTTTGATTTGAGGTTTTGGCCTTATTTTTCTGACTTTGCCATGTTCTTCTGTACTTGAGTTTTCCATCTGCTTTTAGTTACCAATATCCTAACGAAGCTTTAATATGATACAGATCTCTCCAACATGTACAAACTCCTGAAGCCGATACACGGAGGCCTGGGAGTTCTCATACAAGAGGTGGAGGGGCATATCAAACAAACTGGTCTGGAGGCGGTCAAAAATCTCAAAGGAGAAAATGTAAGTATTTGTCTATTGACGCAGGGACTAGAAGACAACAGTAGTTTTAATTGTGTACCAGATGGTGTCATTGATTATTATTGTACAGTAAAACTCGGGGTGTTGTGCAATCCAAATTATTGTAGTGAAACTGCACACACATACACACATATTTTGACATCAAATGTTGAATTCTGTTGTAAAAAATGCCATGCTCTGTTGTTTAATCCAAAGATATACTTATATACCAATAAGATGTCTGTAATAGATATACTTATATACCAATAAGATGTCTGTAATAGATATACTTATATACCAGTAAGATGTCTGTAATAGATAAAGATGTATGTAATAGATATACTTATATACCAGTAAGATGTATGTAATAGATATACTTATATACCAGTAAGATGATCATAATAGATATACTTATATACCAGTAAGATGACCGTAATAGATATACTTATATACCAGTAAGATGACCGTAATAGATATACTTATATACCAGTAAGATGTATGTAATAGATATACTTATATACCAGTAAGATGTATGTAATAGATATACTTATATACCAGTAAGATGTCTGTAATACATGTAGATATGCTTATATATACCAGTAAGATGACCATAATAGATATACTTATATACCAGTAAGATGTACATGTATGTAATAGATAAAGATGTATGTAATAGATATACTTATATACCAGTAAGATGTCTGTAATAGATATACTTATATACCAGTAAGATGTATGTAATAGATATACTTATATACCAGTAAGATGTCTGTAATAGATATACTTATATACCAGTAAGATGTCTGTAATAGATATACTTATATACCAGTAAGATGTATGTAATAGATATACTTATATACCAGTAAGATGTATGTAATAGATATACTTATATACCAGTAAGATGTATGTAATAGATATACTTATATACTAGTAAGATGTATGTAATAGATATACTTATATACCAGTAAGATGACTGTAATAGATATATTTATATACCAGTAAGATGTCTGTAATAGATATACTTATATACCAGTAAGATGACTGTAATAGATATACTTATATACCAGTAAGATGTCTGTAATAGATATACTTATATACCAGTAAGATGACCGTAATAGATTTACTTATATACCTGGGCCCGGTTTTTCGAAAGCTGATTAACTTTAACACAGTGTTAACTCGGTGTTAACTTCTGTGTTAAAGTTAACCATGTGATTAACTGTTTTTCAAAATGCGAGTTTGCGTTAACACTGTGTTAACGTTGTGTTAACTTTAATCCACCTCCAGTACCTGTGTTAAGTCTTAACACAGTGGTTAAAAATGGCCGCCTTCTTCATTTTCTGTCCGCCTCAGACCAAAAATCATGAAAATTTCAAAGACTTAGACATTCTGAGGTGTGTATTGATGCTGAACTATGACGGTGTGTTGTTTATGTTGTCATAAATTGATATATTCGTCAAATCTCATGAAATTTACCTAAGGGGAACAGCTAATGGAAAAAAACTAGTACAGTTGGATGATGGTGTTACACTTTTCTGTCAGTGGCAATATCTTGCACGCATCTATAGATACTTTTGACAGAAACTTTCAATAAGGGGGGGTGTCAATAAAACTCGTATTATATTCACTTATATGAAATCCTGCAACAGGACCCATGCTTAAGATATGATTTTACCTAATTTTGGCTTCCAAATGTCAAAGTGTATGCAGGCCCTTAGTTCATGATGATAATCTCCATTGAAACACCAACTTTAAAAACACTATCGTCTGCACTGGCCTTAACCTTTTGAAAATCCCTTGTATCATTTACAACTGATTCAAATGAAGATTTGCATGCATGAAACGTACATACATGTATTTTCTTTTTGAAGGCTATCTAATATGAACAGTATTCAATTCAGGCTAATACAGAATAGTTGTTAACACAAACTTAGGAAGAAGAGTTTTTCATTGTTGATATTCCAGATTAATCTCCCTTAGTAGAAATGGAGTGGTGGATCAAGTGTTATGTTTAAAATAAAAAGAATATTAAAATAAATAAATGCATAAAAAGAACATTGATATAAAATGCTATAAATATGTATGTGAACAGACTATCATAAGGTAAATTTATTTATCATTTTCTTCATGAATATCTTTAACTGTTTTGGGGAAAATAAGACTTTTAAAGAGTATTTAAAAAAAAAGAAAGTTAGATATTCTTAGAAATTTAGAATTTTTTATAGGCTAGCATCGTCGTTAAACCCCTCCCATAAATTTTGTTCAATTATGAATCAAACAATATAGAAAACCATATGTTTTATTTCCTAGTCCAAAACATGTAGCACCTCACCCCCTTATTTCTGACAACATACGTTTACTGTTACTTTTACATGCAAAGTCTGACACCCCCCTTCCCCGCTGTTTCATATCATAGCACCAGTGATTGGTAGTTGAAATGTAAGCTTGAACTGAACCTGTATATTTTACTGATAAAAGATGAAACCGACCCCCTCCCCCATCACGCAACTTAGGATTTTAGGTTCGGCTCGTACAGAACAACTCATTTTAAGAGGGGGGGGGGGGTGTATAAATTATTTTGTTTTGGCTTGTCAAGTATTTTCAGACAATTGTGAAGTCAACTTGTTCGACTCCCTATAAACCCCCACTTTGATAAACTATGCAATGAGCCTGCTTTCTACAACATAAGCACCGTTCTTCTCAACTAGGCTTCTAAAGGCCTAGTATATATCATTATATCCAATAGCTCTAAGATTATTCAAATTGAATAGACTAACAAATGCATTTATACAAGTATAAGTGCATGGCTCACAGTCACTGTCATGTATTTTGAAACAAAACAATACATGAACATTTCATCAGCTATCTCCCACAAACAAGACTTTTTACTCCTGCATTCTTATTGTTTACATAGGAAGTACATGTGCATGATGGGTAATCAAATGATTAGCAAGTGGTTAACTCGGTTAACACAGTGTTAACTAATCAATGTGTTAAACTGCTTTCGAAAAACAGAATTTAACCATTGTGTTAGCTAATCACTTGGTTAGGAGTTAACACTGCGTTTAACTTAACCATTGTGTTAAAGTTAACCAGCTTTCGAAAAACCGGGCCCAGTAAGATGTCTGTAGTAGATATACTTATATACCAGTAAGATGTATGTAATAGATATACTTATATACCAGTAAGATGACTGTAATAGATATACTTATATACCAGTAAGATGTCTGTAATAGATATACTTATATACCAGTAAGATGTCCGTAATAGATATACTTATATACCAGTAAGATGTCTGTAATAGATATACTTATATACCAGTAAGATGTCTGTAATAGATATACTTATATACCAGTAAGATGTATGTAATAGATAAAGATGTATGTAATAGATATACTTATATACCAGTAAGATGTATGTAATAGATATACTTATATACAGTACCCGCAACGTTATTCTTGACATGATAAACGATAGAACACGATACACGCACGATAGGATAGGATACATGCACGATACGATAGGATACACGCACGATACGATAGGATACATGGTAAACCTGATAGACGCAAAACCTGATAAACGATCTTCGCGATAGACCTGATAAACGCAAAACACGATAAACGATCTTCACGATAAACGGAAAACCTGATAGAAATGTTGTAAATTTAGAAACAATTTAGACAGAACGAAAGTTTGATACGAACAAAATAATTACATTATGTTGATAATAATATTGAAGGATTTCAATACTCTATATATACCTAAAGCATATAATTTATTTATCCACGGTTGTACGTTTATTTATTTTTTTTAATTCTATTTATGTTTTTTTTAAGTCATTACAGCTAAAATCCGGAAGCTAATTTACAACTATATACGGTATTGAATTCATTATTTGATATCTATATGAATTTTCTCAGCCAATGATTCTAAAACGTATATTGTCACCTTGAATGTTTAATACATGTATATGAATCATACTGGGATTGATTGATTTTTGTCTTGCTTAACGTCTCACTCGAGAATATTTCACTCATATGGAGACGTAACCATGGCCGGTGAAAAGCTTTTAAATTTAGGCTTATGCTCGGCAATTACGGCCATTGAGCAGTGAGGGTTTTTTAGCGTGCCACACCTACCGTGACACGGGGCGTCTGTTTTTAAGGTCATCTCCGAGGACCCGTGGCATTCACACTTGATGCCGAGCGTTTAGCAATTAAACAGGGAATTAACAAAATGTAATATAATGTAGTGATATCATGCTTCAATAGCTCTCTTATTCTAATGTCTATTATCTTGGATATCAAATAAAACCAAGTAATATTTTATGTGTAGCGAGGAGGGGGGTTATTTTGCATCAAGCTCTGAGTTCACCGCTCATTCAACAACTACAATTATTTTCTTAATGACCGCTTTAAATACAATCCACTGCACTTCACCATATGCTCATATGTTAGATATTTCTACACTATGAGTGATAATTGATAGTCATAAATAACTGGAACATATTTATATTTAAAGTCGCAATTTAGAAACGCTTTAAAATGTTTGTGTTTAGCATGTAAAAAATTCAATAATCATCAAAACCAGCATAATTTCCAGTATCTACACGTACGACTATTGGTATATGTGTACATGTACAAATAAAAAAAAACCAAACAACGATGACAGCTAGCTGAATCATGCCCAATATTGAGCAGAACTGTGGGAGATGCAATTACCCTTGCACTCTTTTAAAACTTAATCTTCTAAATGTGTGAAATACAATGTTCCTGAGAATGTTTACTGTCAAAACACCGGTGATACACAAAATCAGATATATAAGAACGCGCACAAGTTCAGTAGTTGGTATATAAGTTGAATACAGGTGAACAAAATCGGAAGAAAAAGAACCATTATTAAAATATATGTAATAAACAATGTAATTTACTGATTTTTCCTTTCAGATCGGAACTTCCTATTTCTCTGTTAGTGTTAATTACAAATAATTGTTTCTAGACAAGGAAATGTTTATGAACTCCAGATGAAGGAGCTTTCAGTTTTACTGTCCTCGGTTTGCTCGGCAAACCACTACCTACTTTCCAGACTACTTAGAATGAAATTGTGATAAATTTTCACCCTCTCTGGACAGACATATAGCTCTTTTTCTGCCTTAAAATCGACAGCTTTATGTTCTCTTTCAAATATACTGTCTTTCCTCGATTCCTAAAAATAGCTTCTTTAACAAAACGAATAAAGCTTTCGGAAAGTATCTTACTTTTTCCTTAGATTTAATATACGATCCCGATAGTTTCCGAAGCTACACGATAAACGATTTTCACGATAAACGGAAAACCTGATACACGCAAAATACGATGCACGATAGACCTGATAAACGCAAAACACGATAGAAAACGGAAAACCTGATACACGATAGGATAGGATACACGCACGATACGATAGGATACACGCACGATACGATAGGATACACGCACGATAGAGCACGATAGGAATGTCAAGAATAACGTTGCGGGTACTGTACCAGTAAGATGTCTGTAATAGATATACTTATATACCAGTAAGATGTCTGTAATAGATATACTTATATACTAGTAAGATGTATGTAATAGATATACTTATATATACCAGTAAGATGTCTGTAATAGATATACTTATATACCAGTAAGATGACCGTAATAGATATACATATATACATGTACCAGTAAGATGTCTGTAATAGATATACTTATATACCAGTAAGATGTATGTAATAGATATACTTATATACCAGTAAGATGACCGTAATAGATATACTTATATACCAGTAAGATGTCTGTAATAGATATACTTATATACCAGTAAGATGACCGTAATAGATATACTTATATACCAGTAAGATGTCTGTAATAGATATACTTATATACCAGTAAGATGTATGTAATAGATATACTTATATACCAGTAAGATGTCTGTAATAGATATACTTATATACCAGTAAGATGTATGTAATAGATATACTTATATACCAGTAAGATGTATGTAATAGATATACTTATATACTAGTAAGATGTATGTAATAGATATACTTATATACCAGTAAGATGACTGTAATAGATATATTTATATACCAGTAAGATGTCTGTAATAGATATACTTATATACCAGTAAGATGTACATGTATGTAATAGATAAAGATGTATGTAATAGATATACTTATATACCAGTAAGATGACCGTAATAGATATACTTATATACCAGTAAGATGTCCGTAATAGATATACTTATATACCAGTAAGATGTACATGTATGTAATAGATAAAGATGTATGTAATAGATATACTTATATACCAGTAAGATGACCGTAATAGATATACTTATATACCAGTAAGATGTCTGTAATAGATATACTTATATACCAGTAAGATGTCTGTAATAGATAAAGATGTATGTAATAGATATACTTATATACCAGTAAGATGTATGTAATAGATATACTTATATACCAGTAAGATGTATGTAATAGATATACTTATATACCAGTAAGATGTCTGTAATAGATATACTTATATACCAGTAAGATGTATGTAATAGATATACTTATATACCAGTAAGATGACTGTAATAGATAATGGTCATTACAGGTGTCATGTAATTCTCAAAATTTCAGTCTGCTTTTATATTGATGGGGAATAAGCTGTCAAATTGGATGTAGAAGCTATTTGATTCTGAACCATGATTTATAAAAAATGCTGGAATGCAATAAGAAATATAGATATGATAACGAAAAAAGCAACACCCAATTGAATTTTATAGATGTAATGTGAAATTTCTCAGCAATTAATTATTGACTTCCACACCATGATGTTTTAGTCATTGTATAGTTTATGGACACAATTATATTATTACTACAGTAACTTGATCCGAAGAGTCGGATCACATCGAGTTGACAGGCGCAGATCTTCAAATCACACGAGACGCAAAGCGTGATCCAACCCTTTGGATCAAGTTACTGTAGTAATGATAAATTTATTATTATATAGCTTCTTATACGTTTTAAATCTGCATTTATTAGATTCTAAATGTAATCCTAATTATCAAAAATCCAGAAATGCAGTGACATTATATTTTGTGTATGTAGTTTTGTTTGTGACGCGGTCAATATTTTCCACAAAAACGTTGCATTTATGCATTGTGACGTCATCAGTTTCAGAGGATACTGATACGGAATCAGAAAACCACAATATGGTGATCCGGAAAACTGGATCACACTCTGTGAAATCCACAGTATCAAAAATCAAAACATTGATGAGTATATGATAAACTGTAATCTGAGTGTCTGACCACACACTGTAATAATCAACAGCATTATCTGTTATACAATGAAAACTAGGAACATCTTCATTAATTTGCAAGCACATTATCTGTGGTGAACACACTCGCATCTGATGACAGTGAACTGAAGTTCAATCGTCAGGATCAGCATTGGCTGTATGTGGGAGGGGTGTGTGGCATTTCGTCCCACATCAATGACCCTTCCTGCCAATACTTGAGCTGTAAAGTGCTAGTGATATAAGTTGTAGAACTTTTCCGAATTGAAAAAAGGCTGTACAACTTGTTTGTCAGTCATCATAACATAAAGTGTAATCTAGAACACACTATATTTAGCCATAATCATGATTGACCTTGAACTACTCTAGGTACCGGGGCAGTTTGTGGAGTCCATGTTGGAGGTTCATCAGAAATACACGGAGATGATTCAGGGTGTGTTCCACTCAGACCAGCAGTTTGTTGGAGCTCTTGACAAGGTGAGTCTTCCTTCCACTGACAATATCTTCTCGCACCACTGACAATATTTTCTCCCACTACTGACAATATCTTCTCCCTCCACTGACAATATCTTCTCCCTACACTGACAATATCTTCTCCCTACAATGACAATATCTTCTCCCTCCACTGACAATATCTTCTCCCTGACAATATCTTCTCCATACACTGACTATATCTTCTCACTGACAATATCTTCTCCCTCCACTGACAATATCTTCTCCTTCCACTGACTATATGTTCTCCCTCCACTGACAATATCTTCTCCCTCCACTGACAATATCTTCTCCCTCCACTGACTATATCTTCTCCTTCTACTGACAATATCTTCTAGTCAGACATGAGTGTTATAATGATTGTTCCTGCTCTTCGTTTTTTTGTTTAAATTGATGAATTAATTTGATTTTTTTTTTCTTTTTTGTGTTGTAGGCTTGTGCTGCTGCGATAAACTTTAAGCAGAGTGCTAAACATGTTTGTAAATCCCCAGAAATGGTAAGGCTTCAAATGAATCAAGTGCACAGGTTTTCTGATCACCTGTTGTCCATCGTCTGTCTGTCCGTCGGTAAACTTTTTACATTTTCGACTTCTTCTCCAGAACTACTGGTCCAATTTCTAACAAATTGACAAAGAGCATCCTTGGGTGAAGGGCTTTCAAATTTGTTCAAATGATGGGTCATGTCTCCTTCAAAGGAGAGATAATCACAAAAATGTTAAAAATAGGGTGGGATCATTAAAAATCTCAAGAACCACTGGACCAGAAGAGCTGAGATTTATATGAAAGCTTCCTGACATAGTGCAGATTCAAGTTTGTTAAAATCATGGTCCCCGGGGGTAGGATGGGGCCACAATAGGGGATCAAACTTTTACATGCAAATATGTAGGGAAACTTTAAAAATCATTTTCTCAAGAACCACTGGGCCAGGAAAGTACAAATTTTCATAAAAGCTTCCTGACAGTGCAGATTCAAGTTTGTTAAAATAATGGTCCCTGGGGGTAGGATACTAACTATATTTGATGTCTGTCTATAGTATAAAAGTAGAATCAATATTTTTGCAACTGTTCTACAATAATTCCCATTTATACAGTGCTCTTTTGATTGAACAAACTGATATTTACTCACGATGGAGTAATCACGATATTCGTATCATCTCAATAAATTACATTCATACGGCACTGTAGATCGAGATGATTAAGTACTGTGCTGCAAACTTGTTAACAATTTAACACTACAAGCACTGTGAGTACAGCTACAAGCACTGTGAGTACAGCTACAAGCACTGTGAGTACAGTGTGCAAAAATAGGCAGTACAATGTCTGAATCTGAATGTGCTGTGTAACCAATACGCTATCACATAGGTAAGGTAACCACCTAATTAAGGAGGTGTTGAATGGAGGCACCACCTAATTAAGGAGGTGTTGAATGGAGGCACCACCTAATTAAGGAGTTGTTGAATGGAGGCACCACCTAATTAAGGAGGTGTTGGATGGAGACACCACCTAATTAAGGAGTTGTTGAATGGAGGCACCACCTAATTAAGGAGGTGTTAATTGGAGGCACCACCTAATTAAGGAGGTGTTAAATGGAGGCACCACCTAATTAAGGAGGTGTTGAATGGAGGCAGGTGTATTAGTTATCAGACAGCATGGCTTATGTTTTCTTTACAATTTACTCCTTGCTAAAATTGACTTTAAAAAAAAATAACCATCTGGGTTAATTGTACAATTTTCAATTTGTAGTAAAACCTGACCTTCAGATCTGGAATGTGAATTTCTGGATTCCCTTAAAAAATCATCCAGAAGTTAAAGTGTCTGGATTAATGGACCTGAATTACAGAAGCCCCACTGTATGTTGCACACACAAAAACAGTTCCCTGGCACAAAATGTCTCCAGGCATAGATTGAAATGTAAACAGTTATTATGAAAGACGATGTACATTTTCTTAAGCAGCAGGAATGTAGAATACATTGTTGATCACGGTAATTTCAGTGTATTGGTACTTACATATGAATTGTTCTTTCAGCTTTCAAAATACTGTGATAATTTATTAAAGAAGAGTTCTAAAGGAGTTTCTGAGTCGGAAATGGATGATAAGCTGACTAACTGCATCACGGTCTTCAAATATCTTGATGATAAGGATGTTTTCCAACGGGTAGGTTTATATTTAAGAATGATTGTGTGGGTTGTTTGTATTATAGGATATGAAATGTGTTGGTTGGTTGTATATTGTTTAACGTCCCGCTCAAGAATATCTCACTCACATGGAGACGTCACCATTGCCAGTGAAGGGCTGCAGAATTTAGGCCTATGCTTGGTGCTTACAGCCTTTGAGCAAGAGGGATCTTTATCGTGCCACACCTCCTGTGACACGGGGCCTCGGTTTTTGCGGTCTCATCCAAAGGACCATCCCATTTAGTCGCCTCATATGACAAGCAAGGGGTACTGAGGTATATAAATAATGGAAACCTGTATAATAGGTGAAAGAGCAGAGACTATATATTAATGAACTAGGTTGTATAGTACAGACAGTCACCTTATGTTATAAGAATCTCCTGTTGCTACCACAGTGAGCTGTTTTTATGACTCTCTTATTCACACATATTCACGGCTCTTATTAGAAATAAGAAGATTTATATAGAATTAACACACGATATGTTCCATGGCAGTATTTTCACTAACCAAGTGTGGCTTGCAAAATTGTCATTGAATGTGTAAAGATAAATACTTCACACTGCATTGTATGTTAAGAAAGTATGCTACACCAGAGAAATTTGATGTAGATGAAAAGTGGAGGACATGTACAACAATATTTTGAAGTTGAAAATTTTCAAATTTACTTTATTTTGTCAAAAATACAGTTTTAGTAGAAGGTAATCTGAAGAAAAACTAAAACCCCTGCTGGACTCGAACCTGCGATCTACAGTTCAGCAGTCGCTATTCTAACCTACTGAGCTACTCGCCTAGGTATTTAAATGGAAAAGGAAAAGTCAAATATTGCTGATATCGATTTTTTCATCCATGTTTTTAAAGGAAGTCAGCCATTATGACGATGTAGAGTACTACCTAACAAGAGTTCCTATTCCTTCATTAACATTTAGACATGTAGATGATATTTAGAACTATGAAATTTTAATCTTAGGACAAGCAATATACAGTTAAACTTCGGTTACTCGAACACCGATATCTCAAATACCATATATATGTCGTAGTCATTTGGGAGTCCCAACCACTTACTCTTTAAGTATTTTAACCTCGATATCTCAAATTCTTGGATATAGGTATTATTCACATAAAAAAGCATCAGCAATCTGAGTATGTGAAATTTATGTATTAAATACTGCGATAATTTATTTTGCAGTTTTATTCCCGTATGTTGGCCAAAAGGTTGATATATGGTCAGTCAGCTTCAATGGACGCAGAGGAATCTATGATCAACAAACTAAAGGTTTGTGTTATTGATTTTTTTTTTTAAAAATTCATTTTTGAAAATACATTAGGGTATGAACTGCAACGCTTTATGTCGGCATATTTCATAAAGAGCTGAGACGATTCGGGGTTAGCTCGATTCGTTTTGGTTTCAATTCAGAACAACATGATTCAGTTTTTTTTCTCGATTTGGTTCATTTTAGGTGCAATTTATCCAATGACAGTACAAAAATTAACATTTGTTATGAGTATTATAATTAGTTTGATTTTATATAAGTTTTATATAGTCGATTTTATATAAGTTTTATATAGTCGATTTTATATAAGTTTTATATAGTTGATTTTATATAAGTTTTATATAGTCGATTTTATACAAGTTTTATATAGTTGATTTTATATAAGTTTTATTTAGTCGATTTCTCGTCACTTGTATACATCATACATCTGTATATTGTAACGTTGATAGGAAGAAATAAAGATTGACAATGTATTAAAATTTGGTCTATAAGTGTGCAGCTTAATTTTCTAATTATCAAACGAATCTATAATTGATCTAAATTCTATGATATTGTTTTGCTTTATGTCAAAATTCAACAATTTTGTCATTTGGGAGTCTTTAGCCTCCTTCATTGAGGTACTTCTCTCATATTACAATGTGACTGTCGAAACATTTAATCGATGTCACTATCTACGATGTGGATTTCACCCCACTACTGAATAGTGATGTAGAGCAGGAAGGCCTCTACCAAAATTGTAAATTTTATGATCCCAGGGGTAGGGGTAACAGGGTGGGGTCAAAATCATTATTGTGATTATTGTCTTTATTATTTGAAAGACATATTCAAATATGCTGATAGGGTATAAAAACCAAATGTATAATTAGGAAAAGCAGAAAAGGGTGTACCAAAATTGCTAATTTTGTAACCCAAGGGTTTTGACTCTAGTAGGTCAAGTCCAAATTAGTCATATGTTAATGTTACATATATTATATTGTGTCTTTCATCAGTATAGGCATTCTCAGGGGTGTTTAAGTTTTGATTAAGAACACATGCTGTTTACTGTAGAATTTAGCTTAGATGTTCACAACAGGAAATGTTTTGGCTATTTCATAAAGATTTCCAGTCGGATTCAATCCCACTCTAACAAGCTAAGATTTCAGTCATTACCAATCTCTTGTTGATAGTATATATCTTGAGTACCATTTAGGCATTTAAAAAAAACAAAACATTGTGAATTTGGGGCAGATCACTCCAAGTGCTAAGAACTCTTCAGTATCTGAACAGTAAGTACTAGAACTTTGATATTTCACTTGAGTATTCCTTGTGAAAAGACCTTTCTGTGAGTAGCAACATTTTTGACCCTGTGACCTTGACCTAGGAGTTGACCTACTTTTTGAATACTTTAACCTTGCTAATAACTTGAACAGTAAGAGCTAGAGCTTAGATATTGCACATGAGCATTTCTTGTGACAAGCTCTTTCTACTGGTACCAAGATAATTGTACTTTTGACCTTGGCCATCTTTTAAATTGGCCATTAAAGGGGGCATTTGTGTTTCACAAACACTTTTCACAAACACATCTTGTTGATACATGTACTACTTTAAGTAATAGATGTATTATGTTTTGTTTTCCAGCAAGCTTGTGGATATGAATTTACAAACAAATTACATCGGATGTTCACGGATGTATCCATCAGTACAACGTTAAATAAAGAGTTTTCGGATTTCATCCAATCCAAAGAACACGTAGAACTGGGAGTGAATTTTTCCATAATGGTTTTACAGGTAACGATTAAATCAGAGAGAAGTCTTTCAATAGCAATGTAATCAAATTTTGTTAAGTTATGGGGTGAGTATATTTTCATGAAAAGGTGAAGATAACAAAGAGTGATCAATTTCTTAACTCCTGTAAAGAATGCAAAATCAAGAGTTGGGCAAACACGTACTCCTGGATATACCAGAGGTGGGATCAGGTGCCTAGGAGGAGTAAGCATTCCCTGTTGACTGGTCACATCCATTGTAAACCCTTATTTCGATCATGTAAACGGAGTAATCCACAGTCAAACTCAGTGTGTAAAGAATGACCTCACATTTGGTATGGAAACATAATACAGCATTTGACCCAGGTTGTATTGGTAAATAAGATTGTTATAATGACCCTAAAATATTTGAAATGCTGACTTTATATGAGACTGTTGAAAACCCTGTAATATCAATATGTTTGTTAGAAGCCTGTCTCAATTGAAAACTGATCGTATGCAGAACAAGCTCTTGCCTTTTGAATCAGTTGAGACATAAACACCATTTGCAGGTGATAATGGATAATTGCTACATAAATATGGGAAGTTCATCTATTGAAAGTTTTTGAAAAGAGAAATGTTTAATTTACATTTAACTATCATTTTCAGGCTGGAGCATGGCCTATCGGTCAAAGTAATCTCCCTTCTTTCTCAATACCACAAGAGCTTGAGAAAAGTGTGCAAATGGTAAGTTTCAATTTTTAACTGCTTTGTCGGGTATTTGAATAGGGTTATCACTAGAAATTATTGAAGACAAGTCTCGGACTCATGGTTTATAAACAGCTTGAGTCCCATGAAAATTTTATGAGTCCCATGAAAGTTGAATTGAGTCATTTTTCCCAGACCTCTATTTATACAGAGTGAACACAAGCTGATACGTACCTCTGTTCACTTTCATCTCCAACAACTTGCAAAAACCGGTGTATTAATTGATTCTAATTGCCAAGTCCATGCATGACAGTGATCACTTTGTACACATTAAATTGAAGGTAATCATTTGTGACTTGGCCTTGGACAACTAATTGTCCACGCCAACAGAATTACTTCCCCGAATCTCCTATCATCATAGCAACCCTATTCAATATTAAACAGCATTTTATTATGGTGATAAAATAGATGTGTGCTAGTTTTGTTTGTAAAACCTACCAAAGTTTACAAACTACGCTACTTTCAATTGCAATAAAAATGGCTACCGGAAGACAAACTTTTATATTTAATTACAGATCCCGATTTGTAAAAAAAAAATAATAATTAAGAAATAAAAATAAATAACTGCCAGTGGCAAAGTGATTTTCACTTTGCATCTTATCTAGTTATCTTTTAAATATTATATTCTAATTTGCACCTAATTGATTGATGCTAAACAAACTAAGTCAGATTTGGATACTGTGAACTCCATGGTATTATCTGGGTTCACTAGAGCGTAACGTTTTACCTAGATTTCTCCTACTACGAGTTTTAATTAATATCAGGGCTTCTAAGTAAAATTACGATTTTTACTCAGAGTCTGAGACACGTCCGCGGAACTCGCCATATCAGACAAACTTGCGTCCCAAATGAATTTTCTGCATTTAGGACGCAGATTCTTGCGTTAGTGACAACCCTGTAATGTCGGGTATTGGAATATTTTTGTCTTTGAGCACTATATGGAATTTAAGACGTGTGTGGCATTTTAGTCTCTTGTCATCTTCTTTAGTCGCGAAAGAAGTTGGTTATCAATTTCAAAAAGAAGGGAATTTTTCAAGCATTTGTTTTAGAAATTGCTGAAAACTAAAGGTCAATGTCATGACTTTCTGAATCAGTACCAATACATGTTCAATATCTAGTGTTGTGGGTAATCAAAGGCCTAGAAAATCCCATTGCCCTAGGCCCAGGGCAAGTAAACATCTGGGTAGGACAAGCAGGTTTTTTTTAAGGTCTTGATTTCAAGGGCCTGGGCCTTTCCAATTGGGAAAAATAGCAACATTTGCTTGAAATTGGGAAAAATGTTTCATACAAAGAAAACCAATCCAGAGTACATAAAGGTATAACTGGACTCATGACTTTCAATTAGGTCAAAGTTTACCTGATTCAAATAAGCAGAGGTAAGAAAATTAGGTTTACTTAACAATTTTGAAGCGAAAATTGTAATCTTTGAGTCTGTGAAGAAGATTTATGAACAATTAGACTACTCTGCTTGATTTGTTTTCATTGTTTGGGAATATCAAAACAAAAATTGGGGAAAATACCTGCTTTTTAGCATTGGGAATGGGGCCTTGTTTCGGCCCTTACAGACCCTAAAAAAATCCCTGACAACCACTTGTCTATGGGCAAGTGACTTTAATATTTTCCTGAACTGTGATGTTTTTAAAAAAATGATTTTTTTGTATATTAGAAAACACTGTGAAATCATGCAAATATAATATTGATTGAAGAAGTAAATACATGTAGTTCTAAGTAAGAGGCATCTTTCTGTTGATTATAAACTGGTACTTGTTTGGACCAGTTTAATCTGTATCATGACGAGTCTTTGAAATATGATGTACATGTATAAATCTTGTCAGGCCCTAAATAGACAGTGATCATAGTTGAACGAAAGGAAGATTGTGAAAACAAAATTTGCCATTAATCCTAAGTTTAAACAGTCCATTACTGAGGTTGAAGATGACAACAGTAACTGTGCTCTACCAGATCGTTTTCTATTGTCAAATCATAATTCAATAATCATGTTAATAATTGTCAGCCAATAATCAAACCAGCAACTAGTTATCATGTTTTTCATGTAGTACCATAGCTTAATTTTAGAATGATATCAGCATATTCCTGTTCTAATAGATATTAAATCTTGTATTCAATATTAAGTTGCATTATCGTTTCCAACGTTTAAAGATTGATTACCAAAGAAAACATATATTTTAAGATGAAAAAACCATTTACCAAATGAGACTGCACTTGAGTATTAAGCATAAGTGGCTCCAGACTAATTGATATGATGAAATAGAGACATGCTTTTAGCTCTGTTAGTGAGAATGTTGGTGTGTGTAATCTCCGGTGTGATAGTTGGGTGGCAGAGAACCAAGGGTAGTCAAATTGAAGACCTCTGTTCGTCATATGAAGGAGCTTCCATTTCACATGATGGTTTTTCATTTGAAAAATTTCTGTGAGTTAGTTCTCTGATGATTGAAACAAAGATTCTTGAAAACCAGAGAGAAAATGTACGTGAAATGTGTTCCCAATGGTTTTGTATGATGTGAATAAGGTGTATGAAAGGTGATAGGCGGAGCAAAGATGTGAGGATGGAGCCTGACCATTTATAGCCTTTTGTGGGCGTGGCTTGATGTCATTGGAGTGCAACTGAGGTTTGTGTCAGCAACATAAACCAGTGATTAAAACCAATATGGCTCCTCTTCATATCTTTAAAGCATTGTCTCTCAAGAGGCTGTGTACATATTAACATACAATCTCTTGTTTCTGATCAAATTTACATAATACAGTGTCTTTGTCCATGATAACACTGCAAAATAGGAATTGGGTATATGTCTCTCATGGATCACATACCTTTAACTTGTGAGAAAATGGGCGTGATGAAAAATAATAATAGATGCACATGGTGAAACAACTTAGTTCAGAATTGTTTTTATTTTATTACATCAATATGTTATGAATTTATTAATTGCTTAGATGATAAATACCTTGTGTCTGTTTGCTATATATAGATTAATTTAAAAATATGTGTCGAATGACGTAAGTACATGACATCTGGGGTGCCAGGCGGGGCTTGCATATGCATGAAAGGTGATTTGTAATTCTTATCTTTGAATCAAAATTATGATAAAACATCATTATTTCCAATCATATTCATAATTATTGTGTTAAAAAGATTAGTAATTTTAATGTAAATGAAACATTTTTCTATTTAAAAATGCAAATATGTCAATTTGAACATGTTGTGGTTTTATACATAAATGCCTTCAGCATTTTATTAAAGTTACTGCAAGATCAAATTGATTTATTAACATCATGAACCAAGAAATTTAGACAGTTACTCCTATATAGATTAGAAATTTAATTCAGCTGCTCACAAAAACTGTAAGCTCTACTAGAATTGTCATCAATACAGCACACAGCTTCCTCACAGAGGAGTTTCTGTGGGTACAGTTATTTGCCCCTGAATTATTTAACAAACTTTTTATACTGTAATCATCACTGGCTATAGCACGGTTTCCTGTAAGCATCATTGGTTATAGCCACTGGTTGTAGTGTTGTTTGCTGTAACCACTGGTTGTAGTGTTGTTTGCTGTAAGCATCACTGGTTGTAGTGTTGTTTGCTGTAAGCATCACTGGTTGTTGTGTGGTTTGCTGTAACCACTGGTGGTTGTGTGGTTTGTGGTAACCACTGGTTGTTGTGTGGTTTGCTGTAACCACTGGTGGTTGTGTGGTTTGCTGTAACCACTGGTTGTTGTGTGGTTTGTGGTAACCACTGGTTGTTGTGTGGTTTGTTGTAATCACTGGTGGTTGTGTGGTTTGCTGTAACCACTGGTTGTTGTGTGGTTTGCAGTAACCACTGGTTGTGTGGTTTGCTGTAACCACTGGTTGTGTGGTTTGCTGTAATCAGTTTGTAGTGTGGTTTGCTGTAACCACTGGTGGTTGTGTGTGGTTTGCTGTACCCACTGGTTGTTGTGCGGTTTGTTGTAACCACTGGTTGTTGTGCGGTTTGCTGTAATCACTGGTTGTTGTGTGGTTTGCTGTAATCACTGGTTGTTGTGTGGTTTGTGGTAACCACTGGTTGTTGTGCGGTTTGCTGTAACCACTGGTGGTTGTGTGGTTTGCTGTAATCACTGGTGGTTGTGTGGTTTGTTGTAATCACTGGTTGTTGTGTGGTTTACTGTAATCACTGGTTGTTGTGTGGTTTGTTGTAATCACTGTTTGTTGTGCGGTTTGTTGTAACCACTGGTTGTCGTGTGGTTTGCTGTAACCACTGGTGGTTGTGTGTGGTTTGCTGTAACCACTGGTTGTTGTGTGGTTTGCAGTAACCACTGGTTGTGTGGTTTGCTGTAACCACTGGTTGTGTGGTTTGCTGTAATCAGTTTGTAGTGTGGTTTGCTGTAACCACTGGTGGTTGTGTGTGGTTTGCTGTACCCACTGGTTGTTGTGCGGTTTGTTGTAACCACTGGTTGTTGTGCGGTTTGCTGTAATCACTGGTTGTTGTGTGGTTTGCTGTAATCACTGGTTGTTGTGTGGTTTGTGGTAACCACTGGTTGTTGTGCGGTTTGCTGTAACCACTGGTGGTTGTGTGTGGTTTGCTGTACCCACTGGTTGTTGTGCGGTTTGTTGTAACCACTGGTTGTTGTGCGGTTTGTTGTAACCACTGGTTGTTGTGTGGTTTACTGTAATCACTGTTTGTTGTGTGGTTTGCTGTAATCACTGTTTGTCGTATGGTTTGCTGTAATCACTGGTTGTTGTGTGGTTTGCTGTAATCACTGTTTGTCGTGTGGTTTGCTGTAATCACTGTTTGTTGTGTGGTTTGTTGTAATCACTGGTTGTGTGGTTTGCTGTAATCAGTTTGTAGTGTGGTTTGCTGTAACCACTGGTTGTTGTGTGGTTTGCTGTAATCACTGGTTGTTGTGTGGTTTGTTGTAATCACTGGTTGTTGTGTGGTTTGCTGTAATCAGTTTGTTGTGTGGTTTGCTGTAACCACTGGTGGTTGTGTGTGGTTTGCTGTACCCACTGGTGGTTGTGTGGTTTGCTGTAACCACTGGTTGTTGTGTGGTTTGCTGTAATCAGTTTGTTGTGCGGTTTGTTGTAACCACTGGTTGTCGTGTGGTTTGCTGTAACCACTGGTTGTTGTGTGGTTTGCTGTAACCACTGGTTGTTGTGTGGTTTGTTGTAATCACTGGTTGTTGTGTGGTTTGCTGTAATCACTGTTTGTCGTGTGGTTTGCTGTAATCAGTTTGTTGTGTGGTTTGCTGTAATCACTGTTTGTCGTGTGGTTTGCTGTAACCACTGTTTGTTGTGTGGTTTGTTGTAATCACTGAGTGTAGCATTGTTTGCTGTAACCACTGGCTGTAGTGTGGTTTGCTGTAACCACTGGCTGTAGTGTGGTAGTGTGGTTTGCTGTCAGACTTGTGATGAAACAGAAACTTGCTTCTTGCCTTATTGGTTGATAATCTTTTACACAGTAATCCAACATATGATCTTTGTTCTGTCGTTATGAAGCTGACCATGTCTTCTGGTGATTAATATGATCAATATTCTGATTGCGAATTGCTGGGGGGGGGGGGGGGGGGGGGGGGGGGGGGGGGATAGAAATGGGGCATTTGATCTTCAGATAAAGCCTGATGTTACTAATTTTAGATATGATGTCACAAGAGCGCAGTCTGAGGTTTCCTATGTAAACCAATGATTAAAAAATAATACTGGCTTTGCTGTCGATCAATGAAGCAGGTTTCTCGAGGGATTCTCCTAATTAGTGTGATTGAGTCCTTTGATTCTGATTGGTCTGATTCAGCTAGGATCAGAGGTCACATGCTGAGGTACATTTCTGCACAGGGGAAGTCTTAACTCTGCTGCATATTTCATATTGTCATTAGCTGCGTAATTCATTATATCCAATGAGATGAGGAGGGAGTGAGAATCGCTTCATTTTAACCGATAATTCATCATAAGAATGTTCATCATAACCTTGTTTTACTGTACTTTGTGATAGCAATCACAGGTCTTGGTTGTAGCATGGGTTATAAGCTTGGCATGACCAGAATGTGTTCCATGCTTCTGTTACTGGTAATGACACTGAAATACAATATTGATTTCCTAACCAAGGCTGTGGGTTGCTAAGGTTAACAGACCAGGGACCCCCAAACAAAAATATCAGTCATAACTCTTGTCAAAGTGAACAAGTCATTTCTTTTGAATTTTCACTTAAATATAGTCTATACTAATGTACCTGATTTTTTCACAATACATCTTTCTCTTTCAATGCATTTTTTACTCCGGAATATTTTATCAAGAGTACAATGGATATTTGGATAATATTAAATGATATGATGAAATAGAGGCATGTTTCTGGCTCTGTCTGCGTAAATGTGAATGTGAATGCCATTATTATAGTATTTTAAATTTAATAGTGTTCTCCTGTTTGGTAGATGGATGACACAGAACTAAGGTTATTTAAATTGAAGACATTATGTTCGTCGTACTGAAGAAGATCCATTACTCATGTTGTTTTTTTTGTGCGAGTCTTCTGATGATTAAAACCTTGTCTTAAAAACCAGAGAGAAAGAGACTGTGTGGAAGGCGATCTTTCCTGTAAATGACTGTATGATGGGAGTAAGGGGTGTGTGAAAGGATAAAGACGGAGCAAAGATGTGAGGGTGGAGCCTGACCATTTATAGCCTTTTGTGGGCGTGGCTTGATGTCATTGGAGTGCAACTGAGGTTTGTGTCAGCAACATAAACCAGTGATTAAAACCAATATGGCTCCTCTCTGTATCTTTGAAACAAGTCTCTCAATTAAGACTCTCATGTATGTGATAGTCTAATTGTTTCTGATCATTTGATGAAATTAATTGATGATGTTTACAGTACCAGGGTTCAAAATAACTGATGGCCCACATGCGGCCTGCCTTGCTAGTCAATCATAGATTTGGGTTAGTCTTTGTAAAGAGCATGTGCACTTGGGACAAGTTAATTTGAAACTTACCAAAATTCCTCAATGATCGGACTGGGGCATTATACAACATCGTCATTGAAAACTTATTCCACATTTTTCAAATTTTCAGTTTGCGTTACATACTTGCACCTAGAGATATTCTGACTTATAATTTTTAGATTGAATTTTTTAACAAATTATGCATGAAGTGTGCATTCTATTCGCCTCAAAAAATTCTGCTGGTAGGGGCCCATGCAACACAATACTCTCATATTCAGCCATGGAATTTGGGTTAGTCGTTTTCATATATTCACTCGTCCAAAGGGACAGTAAAAGTTTTCAGTTGATCAATAAATATTGGAAGTCGATAGCCCAAGTTACCAGTGAATAAAGATACTGAAAATTATTTCCAGCCCAGCTAGAGTATCATAAAAGTATCGGCATTGTTAACACATTAAATTATTTTTGTTTTGTCAAGAGATGGTACATGAGTTGTACATGATAATTGGTCAAGAAAACGTTTTAAATATATATTATATATAATTTATACATACACTTATATAGGCTTAGCCTGCTGCCAAATCATTATCATGTTTCATATAATAAAATATTGTTTTAAATGAATTAATGTACAACAAATGGCTTTTAAGTCTCATATTCACTTTATCTGTTGTCATGGTCTAGAATAGTTTATCCTGGTGACAGAGCATGGTCATGCAGTCACTTCCTATTTTATTGTCTGAAATCTGAACCGACTTGATGCAAACTCCGAGGGACGGACAGAACTACTGCAATGCAAATAGACATTGAAATCATGCAGTGCTGACTTCTGATTATCATGATAATGGCTGTATGCTAAATACAGGGGGTTGAATTGGGGAAGGTCTGCTTCCTAGCTCCTTCCTGATTATCATGATAATAACTCTATGCTAAATGCAGGGGTTGGGGTTGGGGGAGGGTCTGCTCCCCCCTCCCTGCATCCTCAAGATTCTTCCTCTTATAATGGTTTTATTTTTGAGTAAATACAATTTAGACAACTTGATTGTGAAAAATAGTTCAGGTATGTCACTGTATATCTGCAGTACATGTGTATGAAACATCACTGCACCAGGTAATGACATCCATTTAGAACATCTTAATATCTAATTTTGTTCAAATCTTAATTTGTTCACATGATATGATGAAGCAGAGATGTGTTTCAGACTCTGTGGGAATTTTAAGTGTGAGTGTTAACATTAATTGTATAATTATGAATCTGTGTGATTGATGTGTGACAGCGAATGAAGGTGTGATTCGGACTGAAGACTTCCTGTCGTGATATGAAGGGGACTTGCTCCATGTGATGTTTATTCATGTGAATAGTAGGCCTCTGATGATTGGAAACCAATGTTCTAGAACACCAGAGAGGAAGTGTGTGTGGAAGCATTAAAGTTTCTGTAAATGACTGTGTGTGGTGGGAGTTTGGAGTAGGAAAGATTAAAGGCGGAGCAAAGATTTGAGGGTGGAGCCTGACTATTTATAGCCCTTTGTGGGCGTAGCTTGATGTCATTAGAGCGCATCTGAGGTTTGTGTCACGAACATGAACCGGTGATTAAAACTAATATGGCTCTTCTTCATATCTTTGAAGCATTGTCTCTCATGGGGCTTGCATCTATATGATAAAGTCTCATGATTCTGATCATGAATACAATTAAGATTTCATAGGGATTTGGCCCCGAGTATAATGTTCCAAGATTGAAGTTTAGATTTTATCTTAAATTTTGGTGTAAAAATTCCAAAGTTTGAGAAGAGATATTGTGATTGCAGCATTATGCCCTTAGATATCCAAATGCTGGATATCCAGATGCTTAGGTTTTGGACAATTTTTCTTGTGAACAGATTTTTTCAACATTATTTTGTCTCGTTTATCTAGAATTCTGCGTTCTGTATCTGAATGGTTTATTGTTACCACAAAATGCATTTTTTATACGCATGTCTAAGACTGAACAAATCATGTGATGGCGATCGTGTCTGTCCGTCCGTCTGTTCCACATCATTGAGAGTCTGAGCTAGAATCATCAACCTTTGATTAAGACGATATGACCAATTATGGCAAAATCCTGTCCGACTCGTAACTAGACAATTATTTGGTCTAGAACCATCAAACGTTGTCAGTTAATGCATCTTGGGAAGAAAGTGTTATCATGCCCTAAATGAAGTTCAGTGTGACACAGAATTAAGATGATATGGCCAGATATGACATAATCCTTTCTTAGGGTGTATGTAGATTTGAGTCCTAGAACCAACAAACTTTGTTAAGTTGTGCATCTGTAGAGAAATATAAATTGCAGATTGAAATCATTTCATTAAAATTTTTAAAATGGTAATTAAGTTGGTTTTTTTTTTTTTTTTTAAAAACAATGCATTAAAGGGACTGATTCATGATTTTACCCAAAATTTTGTTTTTCACTTTTAATGATCAAAATCTACTGTCTAATGTGTTTGAAAGATTTCACATGAAAATTAAGGTTATATATCATCACAGAAGCTCATTTTAGAGAGTTTATTATTTGTTTTGTAAACAAAGATTGCGATATGTTATTGTTTACGGAATTTTCAAAAGAAATGGATATCGATCTAAACATTATTATATCTTTCCTTTTTCAAGCATTTTTGGGGTGAAATGTGTCATCTAAAAGTTAAAATTTGTGACTATGCAAAATTAAGATGGATTATATTACAAAATCAATATTTCACTTGTTTGTTTGTTTACATAAAAAGACTTGAGTCTTTCTTTTCATAACACATATTTAAGGCTAAAATATTGCTTTCATTCATGCATTCAGATGGTCAAAATTTTGGCTGTCAACATTAAATGAGTTATATTTCTAATGTTTAACATCAAAAATGAAAAATATTTTTATAAAAAATCGTGAACCAGTCCCTTTAAGGATGGTTATCCCTACATATGTAAGAGAGTGATACAGTAAGTCTATTAAATGAATATTTCTTTTCCCATAGAATGTAGCTACATAATTAATAGGAATTTTGGTTTTGTTTCCAACATTAAATTAATGATATAAATATACGCATATAAATATATACAGTACTGCCAAATTTGCTCAGAATTAACAAACACATGCCCTCACATATTTTCAAAAAATGAAAATTTATTTCTTAAATGAATGCTGCAAAAATAAGTGATATGATGAAATAGAGAATGTTTCTGGCTCCGCCGGTGAGGATGTAGGTGTGAATGTTTTCTCCAGTGTGATAGATGGGAGAGCAGAGAACCAAGGTATCTAGAATGAAGATGTCCATCCGTTATGAAGGGGCTTTCATTGAGAAATTCACGAGAGTCCCCCTGATGATTGTAACTAAGGTCTTTGAATACCAGAGAGACAAGTGTGTGTAAGCATGTTAGGTGAGAGTAAGGTGGGTGAAAGGATTAAGGCGGAGCAAAGATTTGAGGGCGGATCCTGACTATTTATAGCCTTTGTGAGCCTGAGTTAGTGATTACAGTCAATAAGGTTCTGTGCCTTCTTATCTTATGAAGTACGCTTCTCTAGAGACTCGCATTTAATTCATGCTTGTAGTCTCTTAATTCTGATCATAGTATACAGTTTAAACTATTGTGGGTAATTATGACCATACAGAAGGTGTAATTTTGAAAAGAGTGTATTATGAACTCATTCTTTACACTAAATCATTTACATGTAAATGTGTAAATGTTTTTTTTTTTTATGAACCCTGGGTTTATGGTGGGGTTAAAATCAGGGATCAAATTTTACATCATACATGGATATAGGAGTAACAATCAAACTGAAGTTATTTGTAATAGTCCATTGAATTTTTGCTCTTCAGGGTCGGGTCAGACTAGTATTTTTATTTTCATTAATAGGCTCTTGTCGTTTTCAAATGTTCGCACAGTTTCAATTATGACATTACCTATCAATTATAATATTCATTTTGATGTCGTCATACTTTTGTGTATGTACAAATGTGTAGGTGCTTCAGGTCTAGAACTCTACAAGAGTCCATATAGGATATGAAACGTTATCCCCAGATCATGCAGGGAGGGACACATTAAGACAACACAACTTCACTCAGCATGGGTCATCCATAAAATATGTCTGTCTGCTTACTGGCCTGACTACTGACCAAACTAGCTATTCAAATACAGCTGCACAGAGCTCATTGGCCAAACAGGGGCTTGCATGCAGTGAAATGTACATTACATTGGCCAATCAGGGGCTCGCATACAGTGAAGTGTACATTACATTGGCCAATCAGGGGCTCACATACAGTGAAGTGTACGTTACAATGGCCAATCAGGGGCTTGCATACAATGAAGTGTGCATTACATTGGCCAATCAGAGGCTCACATACAGTGAAGTGTACATTACATTGGCCAATCAGGGGCTCACATACAGTGAAGTGTACGTTACAATGGCCAATCAGGGGCTTGCATACAATGAAGTGTGCATTACATTGGCCAATCAGGGGCTCACATACAGTGCATTAAATCAGCTGGCACAATAAAAAAAGATACCTCTGTGAATTCCCACATCAGTGTTGTGTAGCAATTTTCTCGGAAGAATCTCATATTCTGAGAGAGTTCACTGTTTCTGATTTCGAATTTTTACTAATATTTACATTTTCAATGTTTTTGCCTTTGATATCTCTATGAATTGTAATGATTGATTGATTGAATATTGTTTAACATCCCTCTCGAGAATCTTTCACTCATTATATCTCTATGAATTGTAATGATTGATTGATTGAAGATTGTTTAACGTCCCTCTCGAGAATCTTTCACTCATTAAGAGATGTCAACATTGCCAGTGAAGGGCTGCAAAATTTAGGCCTTTGAGCAGGGAGGGATCTTTATCATGGCAAGCTTGCTGTGACACGGGACCTTGTTTTTTGCGGTCTCATCTGAAGGACCGCGCCATTTAATCACCTTACGACAAGCAAGGGGTTGTAATGAAGTATGCCAGCCATGCGTGAAACATCACAGTTCACTACCTCATGTATTTTCAAAAATGAAATTTATTTCTTAAATAAATGCTGCAAAAATAAATGATGTGATGAAATAGAGATGCCTGTTTCTGGTTCCGTCGGTGAGGATGTAGGTATGAATGTTTTCTCCAGTGTGATAGATGGGAGAGCAGAGAACCAAGGTATCTAGAATGAAGATGTTGATCCGTTATGAAGGGGCTTTCATTGAGAAATTCAAGAGAGTCCCCCTGATGATTGTAACCAAGGTCTTTGAATACCAGAGAGACAAGTGTGTGTAAGCATGTTAGGTGAGAGTAAGGTAGGTGAAAGGACTAAGGCGGAGCAAAGATTTGAGGGCGGATCCTGACTATTTATAGCCTTTGTGAGCCTGAGTTAGTGATTACAGTCAATAAGGTTCTGTGCCTACTTATCTTATGAAGCACGCTTCTCTAGAGACTCGCATTTAATTCATGCTTGTAGTCTCTTAATTCTGATCATAGTATACAGTTTAAACTATTGTGGGTAATTATGACCATAAAAAAGGTGTAATTTTGAAAAGGGTGTATTATGAACTCATTCTATCATTTCAGTATGTAAATGTTCTGAATTCAGGGTTGTGGTTTTTTAGCTCACCTGAGCTAAAAGCTCAAGTGAGCTTTTTTGATCACCCGTATTCTGGCGTCCGTCCGTTTGTAAACTTTTAACATTTTTTACTTCTTCTCAAAAACCGCTGGGCCAATTTCAACCAAAGTTGGCACAAAACATCCTTAGGTAAAGGGAATTCTAAATTGTTAAAATAAAGGGCCAGGCCACCTTCCAAGGGGAGATAATCAAGAAAAGGTAAAAATAGAGAGGGTCATTAAAAAATCTTCTTCCCAAGAACCACTGGGCCAGAAAAGATGTAATTTATAGATAAGCTTTATTAGGTAGTGCAGATTCTAAATTGTTAAAGTCATGTCCCCCGGGGTTGGATGGGGCCACAATGGGGTATCAAAGTTAAACATACAAATATATAGGAAAAATCTTTAAAAGTCTTCTTCTCAAGAACCACTGAGCCAGAAAAGCTGAGATTTATATGAAAGCTTTCTGATATAGTGCAGATTCTAAATTGTTAAAATCATGGCCCCCTGGGGTAGGATGGGGCCACAATAGGGGATCAAAGTTTTACATACAAATATATAGGAAAAATCTTTAAAAATCTTCTTCTCAAGAACCATTGAACCAGAAAAGCTGAGATTTATATGAAAGCTTCCTGATATAGTGCAGATTCTAAATTGTTAAAATCATGGGCCCCGGGGGTCGGATGGGGCCACAATAAGGGGTAAAAGTTTTACATACAAATATATAGGGAAAATCTTTAAAAATCTTCTTCCCAAGAACCATTGAGCCAGAAAAGCTGAGATTTATATGAAATCTTTCTGATATAATGCAGATTCAGGTTTGTTAAAATCATGGCCCCCTGGGGTAGGATTGGGCCACAATAGGGGATCAAAGTTTTACATACAAATATACAAAATCTTTAAAAATCTTCTTCTCAAGAACCACTGAGCCAGAAAAGCTGAGATTTATATGAAAGCTTCCTGATATAGTGCAGATTCTAAATTGTTAAAATCATGGCCCCCGGGGGTTGGATGGGGCCACAATAAGGGGTCAAAGTTTTACATACAAATATATCGGGAAAATCTTTAAAAATCTTCTTCCCAAGAACCATTGAGCCAGAAAAGCTGAGATTTATATGAAATCTTTCTGATATAGTGCAGATTCAGGTTTGTTAAAATCATGGCCCCCTGGGGTAGGATTGGGCCACAATAGGGGATCAAAGTTTTACATACAAATATACAGGGAAAATCTTTAAAAATCTTCTTCTCAAGAACCACTGAGCCAGAAAAGCTGAGATTTACATAAAAGCTTTCTGACATAGTGCAGATTCAAGTTTGTTCAAATCACGGCCCCTGGGGGTAGGATGGGGCCACAAGGGGGGGGGGGGGGATCAAAGTTTTACATACAAATATATAGGGAAAATCTTTAAAAATCTTCTTCTCAAGAACCATTGGGCCAAAGAAGTTCACATTTACATGAAAGCTTTCTGACATAGTGTAGATTCAAGTTTGCAAAAACCATGTCCTCCAGGGGTAGGTTTGGGGCCATAATAGGGACTACGGTTTTACATGCAAATATATATGGAAAGTCTTCTGATATGGACCAAGGTGAGCGATGTGGCCCATGGGCCTCTTGTTCATGGACCCTGGGGTTAGGGTGGAGCT
>NC_079173.1:36154808-36169808 GCF_947568905.1 Ostrea edulis
ACATAAAATTTAATGTTATTGATACTAAATTGAAACTGAATGGATATTCAGAATGAGCAGGTAGTCCTTTTGTAAAATAGTAAATTTGATAATCCCAGAGGTAGGGGTTTTGGTTTGTATTAAGTTAATAACATATTTTTAACTTGTTCTTGATAACTACCATCCCATTTTTTTTATTCAAATGTGGTATGAAGCATCTTTGGAACAAAGTGACGCAAGTAATATACATTCCCAGCGGTTTTTTTCCTTATATAACTGGTACCGATAAACGTTACCATTCCCAATGCCAAAAACCATTGATTTTTCCCAATTTTGAGACTAAAAATTCCCAACTTACTTTCCAAAAAATAGACCGCTGACATCGTAATTTACTTAGTCTGAAACGTTGTACAAGTTAACTAAAATGTTCACTTCCGGTATTAAATCGAAAGTACAGATCATGGCAGTGCGCATGTTTTGTAGAGCTACAACGATTCTAAAACAATCCTACAGCAAATATTACCGTAAAAAGTTTGTAAAGAGATGAATAGTTCATGTTTTGTTCTCTTTTTTTCTTTTCTTTTAGTTAAAATCATTTGCTGAAACATTTGTAGAAAATTTCCGATTTGTTTGATTTTGACGCTATTTTTCCCAATCGAATGAGTACCAGTACCAATGGGTAGAAAAAAAATCGCTGATTCCCCAGTGAGAGGAAAATCCAAAAATTTTATTGAATATAACGAAGTTTGGTTATTACAAACAATTTATTTTCTGGACTAGGGTGTTCACTATAACAGTGTTTGACTGTATACAGGAGTCGCTATTTCTTCACTATAACAGTGGTTTACTGTATACAGGAGTCGCTATTTCTTCACTATAACAGTGTTTGACTGTATACAGGAGTTGCTATTTCTTCACTATAACAGTGTTTTACTGTATACAGGAGTCGCTATTTCTTCACTATAACAGTGTTTTACTGTATACAGGAGTCGCTATTTCTTCACTATAACAGTGTTTGACTGTATACAGGAGTCGCTATTTCTTCACTATAACAGTGTTTGACTGTATACAGGAGTTGCTATTTCTTCACTATAACAGTGTTTGACTGTATACAGGAGTTGCTATTTCTTCACTATAACAGTGTTTTACTGTATACAGGAATCACTATTTCTTCACTATAACAGTGTTTTACTGTATACAGGAGTCGCTATTTCTTCACTATAACAGTGTTTTACTGTATACAGGAATCGCTATTTCTTCACTATAACAGTGTTGTACTGTATACAGGAGTCGCTATTTCTTCACTATAACAGTGTTTTACTGTATACAGGAATCGCTATTTCTTCACTATAACAGTGTTTTACTGTATACAGGAATCGCTATTTCTTCACTATAACAGTGTTTTACTGTATACAGGAGTCGCTATTTCTTCACTATAACAGTGTTTTACTGTATACAGGAGTCGCTATTTCTTCACTATAACAGTGTTGTACTGTATACAGGAGTCGCTATTTCTTCACTATAACAGTGTTTTACTGTATACAGGAATCGCTATTTCTTCACTATAACAGTGTTTTACTGTATACAGGAATCGCTATTTCTTCACTATAACAGTGTTTTACTGTATACAGGAGTCGCTATTTCTTCACTATAACAGTGTTTTACTGTATACAGGAGTCACTATTTCTTCACTATAACAGTGGTTTACTGTATACAGGAGTCGCTATTTCTTCACTATAACAGTGTTTTACTGTATATAGGAATCGCTATTTCTTCCCTCCCACTTTGTGTCTTGGTGACAAAGTTTAACAAAGAAACATTAGAAGTTAATCTTAGCAAAAAGGTGGCTTTTAACCAAATACACATAATTTGTCTTCACATAATCTGTAGATCATTCCATTCCCAGGTTTGAAAGATGCAATCATTGTATCATCAACATGCAGTTCTTCCTATATACATGCATAGTTACTCAGGTTACCCAGAAGGCTCATGATCCCCTTGTTTTCAAAATTTAAAAACAAAAATTAATTCTTCTACAGGAAGTAGAACAAACCCACAATGCAGTAGAAGAGGATCGAAAAATGTATCTGCAAGCAGCCATTGTTCGCATAATGAAGGCTCGGAAAATTCTGAAGCATGCAATGCTTATACAAGAGGTAAATAATTACATTATGCAAACCAGGGGCCCGTTTTACAAAACAACTTGCAACAAAGTTGCCAGTCTTAGATTGTATTACACAGTTATTACTTTGAGTGAATGAAGTAAACCTTTCTGAGGCTTGATTTTCAACATTTTAAAAAAAAAAATTGTATTAGGAGGAATGTTCTTACAATATACTGAAAAATTCCAGTATGTAAAGTTGGTCGTAAGTCATAAGTTCTTTTGTAAAACGCACCCCAAGTCTCATTTTACAGTATTTAGGAAGTAAAGTCAATTTAATGAGTATTATACTTTCATAAATGAAATAACATGCATGTAATTCAAGACACATGTCATATAGTTCCTTAATAAAGCAATGTTAATCATTCTAATGATTCCATTTCCGTTTTTTCCTCAGGTAATTAGCCAGTCCCGAGCACGGTTTGCTCCCAGTGTACCAATGATCAAAAAGTGCATTGAATCATTGATTGACAAATCTTACTTAGAAAGGACAGCAAATTCATCAGACGAATACAGTTATATAGCTTAATGCTGTCTAGTGTTAGTGTACCAGACGCATTCATTTCATCTACAGTTACAGACCACAGCCCTGGGACAAAGCTGAAATTCTAATGTGGAGGAGTTTTGTTCTAGTGTATGCTGTTCTAAGTAATGATATGGATATTTGTTTATGATGAATATTGTTTATAACTTGCCCTTTTTAAAGGATTACCAGCCTAATCAAGTGTTTTTGATTGCCTAATGCCGCCATTTGTTAATCGACAATTTCACTTTCAGTTCTAAGGAAAGTATGATTTACAATCGCATATGTATAATAAAGGATTAGATGTACAAGACTACTAGAATGTGAGTGACTTTCAAACATTTATCATGTCTAGAATTGCTGAACAGTGCATGAAGTCCTTTTATATGACGTAGCAATATATGGAAGTACCATTGTGAAGTCGTGGTGTTGTTTTTCTTGTACAACTTAATCCACGTTTCATACAAAATTATTTAAGGAATTTTGAGTATGTAATTATTGCATGACTTGGCGACTCAAATACAATATAATTGTAAAATGGCCAGTGGAGTTGATTCATTTTTTTTGGTAATAATTAGAAATGTCTACATGCATTTGGTGATCATCTCATTATGGGAATTTTCAGTTGTTAAGTAACAATGATTTTAGTCTCGTAATTTGGTAGTGGGGAGGGGGGGGGGGGGGGGGGGTAGTGACGTGAAAGGCAAATAAGGTCTTACAGTTTGCTATTCAAAAGATCTACTCAGTTAAATTTATGGTATTGCATTTATCTGAACTGACTAATGAAAAGGTGACAAACAATGATCAATCTCTAACTCCTATAAAGAAGAATAGGGCAAACACAGCCCCCTTAACCTTCTAGAGGGGGGATCAGGTACCTAGGAGGAGTAAGCATCCCCTGTTTGACTGGTCACACCTGCCATGAGCTCTATAGTCAGTCAGTATGTAAAGAATGGCCTCAATTGGTATGAAATATGTCAGACACCCTTTTATACACTGATGGGTTTTATTTACTACTAAGTATGTGATAAATAATGATATTACATTTATCTTGGTTTAACCTTACTTTTAAGGAAATGTAACCTATTAAACAAATCATGAACTGATTAGGTACAACTTTCATATTTGGTATAAAGTTTTCTTATTGTAAGTCCTTTCATTTCATAGCATGATCTGTGACCTTGGAGTTAGACCAACATCGCCTTAAAAAATTGAAGTTTTTAGTTTTAAAAAAACACCTCAAGCTCATATATGTCCCTGGTCGGCCTAGAAGGATACGGTAAAGTTCATCATATGTAAGACCACATACTCTACCCACCATAAATAATATAAGTAGACACATAAGCTTTTTATACATTTTGGCATGAAATATATTCAATATAATGAAAAAGAGCTGAATTCACTGTATAACTTTCAATTAATCTCAGTAAAATAATCAGCTAAGGGTACATCATCACTATACATGTCTGTGAAACAATAATGGACATTCAATATTTTTGGCATAGTCTGTTAAATTGTGATGTTGATTTATTTGAGGTGAAATTCAAAGGATCTTATAAAAGTACACATCAAATACACAATAATGTGCAGTAGTAATTAGTTTGAAACGCTTTCAAGTTGAGGTTTGCATACAGCTCTCTTTTTAGAGAATTCAGAAAATCGAGCATTTATGTAAAAAAAAAAAAAAAAAAAATAAGGATACAAAAAGTTAAAAGTCTAAGGTCATCTATTTATATGCAAGAGTTATCTTATGTATTTTGCATGGAAAGATCTGTATCTATGATGTAATGCTGTGTGTGTGTGCGCAAGTAACTTATTTTGGGGAGAGTATACTTATTTATGGTGGGCCACGTAGATCCGCGGGAGAGTTTGTGATGTTCCTCCAGTTGTCTCGAATGTCAAGAGTTGTTGAGCAAGACCAAACAACAGGTGTAAATATATTAAGGAAAAACACACTACAAAATTAGCAAGTATCCAGACAACCGGAAGACGATTGGTAATAAGTTTGCAGGTAAATTTGCAGCACAATCGAATTTCGAAACAATTTTTAGGTTTTTGCCAAAGTAATGAGGGTTTGTGCCTTTTAAAGACTGCAAGAAATCGAGAGAAGTCGAAGTCTTCAGACGCTCAGTGGTATCGCGTATCTCTATAAATGCTGTTGGTTGTAGATCTCGCATACGTTCTCTATCCACTGATATAAATTGTCAAGGATAGTATAGGTATCCAGAAGTTTGAGAACATTAGATATGAATCCATTTTGGTTGAGTTTTTTTTTTTAATTCCACAAAGTATGAAAATAGTCCAGTGAAAAAATATTTGTTTAGTGAATCTGACGACATCCGGCAAAGTCGTCCAAAAAGTAGAAGTCTTCGTGTGTCTATTTCAGCCAAAATTGGAAGAACTTTGAAAAGACTCTCGCACACATCAGATCTCGTTTGGCTTGGAGATTCTGTGCTGATTTACAGATGGAATGTTGACGTTGAGAATCTGCCGCACTTTGTTATTCAATGAGTGTAAGAGTATATACATGACATAATATAGGGATTTCACTTAGAATTCATACGTAATCTTGATTAATCTGTCTGCCTTTCTAACGAAACCACGGAATACAGAACTTGTCAGCGTTAAATTAAAATTGCCATTTTTGGGAATAAATATTTGCGATGTTTAACATTTTGTAAAAAAAAAAATTGGTGTTGGATCTATTAAAGAAATGCCATATGCTAGTAAGGGACAGTTAAGTGCAATGTCGAGTAGTTTTTAGTATGTAGAACATTGCTCTAACGATCAATTCATTTATAAATATCAAGTACAAAAATTAGATTAACACTCCACCTTGGCGTACACCATGTGGCACATTAAACCATCTTGACTGTGAGGTTAACAACAACAGAGATAGGCGTATTGACATGACAATATATAGTTAATAATTGACCAACATTTACCTGAAACATCTAATTTGTACAGGAGACCATGTCTCCTCTCCAAATAGTAACAAACGCTTTTGAGCCAAGAAACTTAAATAGACGTTACTTCCTTGTTCCAAATTGTAATTGATTGTTTCGTGCAAATTGAAGGATGCAGTTAAGCAACTTGGCTTTTCTTGGAATCCCTGTTGTTTAAAAGGAGAGCATTGATTAATATGAAGAACAAGCTCTTAGATTTTGTTATTTAAAACACTTTCAAAAATTTTGAGGAAACGACATGTCTGTAAACTATTCGAAGATATTTTAAGTTTGTATTCTCCTTTATAAAAGGGAACAATAAGTCCTTCAAAACGGATGGTAACTTGCCTAGGAATATCATTGAATGAAATAGTTTGATAAGGCATGCTATTACTCGTTCTCCGCTAACATGATCCAGGCCCGGAGTAATATCCTTCTTTGTAAATAGTTAATCACCGAGAATATGTCCTGTAAAGTAATGGACCTCCTGGAATATCGCCGGACATTTTGTAACACTGTCCTGTAAAGTAATGGACCGCGTGGAATATCAACAGACATTTTGTAACGCTGTCCTGTAAAGTAATGGACCGCGTGGAATATCAACAGACATTTTGTAACGCTGTCCTGTAAAGTAATGGACCGCCTGGAATATCAACAGGCATTTTGTTACACTGTCCTGTAAAGTAATGGACCGCCTGGAAAATCACCAGACATTTTGTAACACTGTCCTGTAAAGTAATGGACCGCCTGGAATATAGCCAGACATTTTGTAACACTGTCCTGTAAAGTATTGAACCGCCTGGAATATCGCCAGACATTTTGTAACAATGTCCTGTAAAGTAATGGACCGCGTGGAATATCACCAGACATTTTGTTACATTGTCCTGTAAAGTAATGGACCGCGTGGAATATCAACAGACATTTTGTAACAATGTCCTGTAAAGTAATGGACGGCCTGGAATATCAACAGACATTTTGTTACACTGTCCTGTAAAGTAATGGACCGCCTGGAATATCGCCAGACATTTTGTAACACTGTCCTGTAAAGTAATGGACCGCCTGGAATATCACCAGACATTTTGTAACACTGTCCTGTAAAGTAATGGACCGCGTGGAATATAGCCAGACATTTTGTAACACTGTCCTGTAAAGTAATGGACCGCCTGGAATATCAAATGTGTCGTTTTCAAATGGAGTGTATATACATGTATGATAATAATGTTTGGCGAGGCCTCTGTAACACTTTCCGGGTCGTTGTAGACAGCGCCGTTATCTCTGTGGATTTCTGGATACTATATGGTGTCATGATAGAGCCATTTGCAAAAGCGTGACAGCGCGTAAGTCACAACTCGCCGTCACGCTAATAAGCAACACGCTGTTACGCTATAATGCAACTTTACACAACTCGCCTTTGCGCCGATAAGCAACGCGCAGTCACGCTAACACAACTCGCCTTCGCACAGACAAGCGCGAGTTGTGTAAAGTCTGAGCATGACGGCGCGAAAGCGAGTTGCTTGTTGGCGTGACGGCGTGTTGTGATTAACGCGCTGTCACGCTTTTGTAAATGGCTCAATCCGGACACCATAGGATACGTATACGCACTGTCCTCTCTTTTCCACAAGTTTTCAGAATAATGGAGTATCACACTCGGCTGCAGAGCCCAGGTCATGGTAAACGTCTTTCTAATGACGTCAGTATTGCATGTCCAGAGCAAGTCGGAATCGCGTTTGTAGTTACGGTATGATTCCTGGATCCTTCCCGTGGGTCTTCCTTCTGATATCCAGACGCGGTGTAGTGTCCTCTCGTTTGCATTAAGGTCTTTCACCTCTTTTGATCAACCAGGACGCGTATGATTGATTGATTGAATATTGTTTAACGTCACTCTCGAGAATATTTCACTCATATATATGGAGACGTCACCACTGCCGGTGAAGGGCTGCAAAATTTAGGCCTATGCTCTGCGCTTATGGCCATTGAGCAGGGAGGGATCTCTATCGTGCCACACCTGCTGTGACACGGGAGCTCGGTTTTTGCGGTCTCATCCGAAGGACCGCCCCATTTAGTCGCTTCTTACAACAAGCAAGGGGTACTGAGAACTTATTCTAACCCGGATCCCCACGGGAAGTGTATGTGGGTAAAAATTAGAATGAGATCTAGAAAATGCTGCAGAGTATAAGAAAATGTGGACGAGATCGCCAAAGAACGTAATGGTATCAGAGTCACACTGGGTTTCACGTACTAGTACTGTAGTTTCCTTAAACTAGACAGGTCTTATATATATAGTGCATTTTACGATTTTGTTGGTTTTTAACTTATGCTCCGATATATAACAGCTGTATAACATTTTGTATTATTTAAAAGAAATGAGAGACGATGACATTGCATCTCTTATATTCCACTGACGTAGTAGTTAGGGCTATACGGACTGTTGATATCGGCCAGGATAGCTCAGTGGTTAGAACACCTGACAAGCAATGCAGGGGTTCCGGGTTCGATTCCCATCCAGCCACAGATTTTCTCCTCTCCTATTCTAAAGTTGGTGCCGTCGATCACCCGTGCACGACAAGTTATTCTGTCATGGGAGAAAAGAATCTGGGTTGTGTCCTCGAGGGCGAAGGCAAATTAATGGAGGGAGGAATGTAGTAGTTAGAGAGATACGGACCGGGGATATCGGACTGGATAGATCAGTGGTCAGAGCACCTGACTACCTAAGTAATGCAGGGGTTACGGGTTCGAATACCGGTCCAGGCTTAGATTTTCTCCTCTCCTATACTACGTCACGTTAAAGCACGCACATCATGGTTGTTAGGAGCAAATAGTTAACGAACTTCTTCATCAATGATACGAAAGTGATTTCAAATGCTTGGATCAGTTATTATTTGCTGGCGTCACTTAACCAATCATCACCCTTGTCCAGTGATAGGAACAGGGATAGCCCCTTTTACTTTATTTTTGGACTATGTGAATGAAAGGATGTTCTTAAAACCACTTGCATGCAAG
The DNA here is from genome assembly GCF_947568905.1 of Ostrea edulis. NCBI lineage: Eukaryota > Metazoa > Mollusca > Bivalvia > Ostreida > Ostreidae > Ostrea > Ostrea edulis. Next base: position 36,163,417 of record NC_079173.1, read on the forward strand.
GTGAAGATAACGAACAGTGATCAATCTCATAACTCCTACAAGCAATACAAAATAGATAGTTGGGCAAACACGGACCCCTGGACACACCAGAGGTGGGATCAGGTGCCTAGGAGGAGTAATCTGGCTTGTGTATTACTGTGTTTGCCGGTCTCTCTGGTTGGTATTGTGTTCTGTCCATGGTGTACTGTTGTGTTTGCCGGTCTATCTGGTTGGTATTGTGTTCTGTCCATGATGTACTGTTGTGTTTGCCGGTCTATCTGGTTGGTATTTTGTTCTGTCCATGTTGTACTGCTGCGTTTGCCGGTCTCTCTGGTTGGTATTTTGTTCTGTCCATGTTGTACTGTTGCGTTTGCCGGTCTCTCTGGTTGGTATTTTGTTCTGTCCATGGTCCTCTACTTCTTTGGTTTGAGAGACTTCGTTGTGTTAAAAGTGGCTTCCTCTTGGTCGACAGCTTTCCACTCCACAGTATCTAGATCAACACTTCTCTTCATTTTCGACACTGTTTCTAGATAACATTATACCATGAAGAGTACTATCGTGTGAGTTTTCTTCATTGTGGCATTTATTGCATCACTTGGACTCTTTCGCTGTATGAAGGCAGATACTATAATTATGAGCCAGTGTTATGTCTTATGACATAAATATCACAAAAATAGGTTTTGATTGATTCTCAGAAAGAAAAAAATAGGAGGAATCAAGAAATACCGAACTTATTATTCTGTCTTATTCATTTACACTTACAGTTTCATGTTGAAAATATGTCTTTGAATACCATGACGTCAAAATTTTGTGCGTTATATTTTGACATCGAAAAATTGTAAGTCATAACTTCAAAGTTACATTACGTAACTGACTTTTCATCGAATTGAATACAACAAAACTGCAAATCAAAGTACCGGTAGTACATTTATTTATAATCTCTCTCTCTCTCTCTCTCTCTCTCTCGCTCTCGCTCTCGCTCTCTCAAGTCCAAGAACACATTATTACATTATGTCATATTGTCGTCGGCACATGTACATAACTTCATGGTACATAATGTCGTCCGTCGCTTCAGCAGATATTGTCGCCGACGACAATACATGTGCATGTATGTGCCAAGACTGGAACCGTTTTTGCCCATTTGTTGTTGTTGTTGAATTCAGTTCAACATATAAATAAAATATGAACAGTGCAAGTGCAATTAAACAGTAATTAATGTCAACTGTACCAGTACCTGATCGTTATCACGTGTGTAACAGTAATTAATGTCAACTGTACCAGTACCTGACCGTTATCACGTGTGTAACAGTAATTAATGTCAACTGTACCAGTACCTGATCGTTATCACGTGTGTAACAGTAATTAATGTCAGCTGTACCAGTACCTGACCGTTATCACGTGTGTAACAGTAATTAATGTCAACTGTACCAGTACCTGATCGTGATCACGTGTGTAACAGTAATTCATGTCAACTGTACCAGTACCTTACCGTTATCACGTGTGTAACTAATTCATGTCAACTGTACCAGTACCTGACCGTTATCACGTGAGTAACAGTAATTCATGTCAACTGTACCTGACCGTTATCACGTGTGTAACAGTAATTCATGTCAACTGTACCAGTACCTGACCGTTATCACGTGTGTAACAGTAATTAATGTCAACTGTACCAGTACCTGACCGTTATCACGTGTGTAACAGTAATTAATGTCAACTGTACCTGACCGTTATCACGTGTGTAACAGTAATTCATGTCAACTGTACCAGTACCTGACCGTTATCACGTGTGTAACAGTAATTCATGTCAACTGTACCTGACCGTTATCACGTGTGTAACAGTAATTCATGTCAACTGTACCAGTACCTGACCGTTATCACGTGTGTAACAGTAATTAATGTCAACAGTACCTGATCGTTATCACGTGTGTAAATGCAGTCATAACCGAATCATTCACTTGGTATGCAGCCTTTTTTCACTTACCTTCCATAGTTGATTGACTTCAGCTTCGTTGTCGTCAATTCCCCATAGATATATAGCAATATGATACCCTATATTCCCAGTTTACTTGCGGAAGGTCAGTGGTCTCTTCCCAGGTACACTGTATCTGGGTTATCTCTTCCACCAATGAAAACTGGGCGCCACCAGATAACTGAAAAATTGTTGAGTGTGGCGGAAAACATCAATCAATCAATCCTATTTTCACCTGCATAATTATGGTGTTTAAGTCTCGCAACTGATTCGATACAAAAGAGCATGTCCTGCGTATGATCGGTCTTTAAAATCTAGGCAGGCTACTGATTTATAAGTTGATGTTACGGAGGTTTCAACAGTTTCGTATAAAGTAAATACAAACACAACTTGTCGTCAGTTCGAATGTTGTTAGACTGTTCTTTACATAGTAATTTTGGCTATGGATTACTTCATTTACCTGATTAATTAAGATATAGGGCTCAGGGCGGGTGTGGCCGGTCAACAATTAAGCGATGCTTCCTCTTCCTGGGCACTTGATCCTTCCTCTGGTATATCCAGGGGTTTCTGTTTGCCCTTCTCTTTTAGTTTTGTATTCTTTATAGGATTAACGAGATTGATCACTGTTCGTTTTCCTCACGTAAAATTGTTAACCGTAAATGCGTAATAAATTTTTAAAAAGTGACCTTGAGTTACATCGCTCACAATGGAAGACGATGTGTCTAAATTTGTGGCACTTCACTTACAGCTGGTGACGTCTCAATATTCATGATTAAAATATTCTCGAATGGACTTCAAGGAAACACATAGAAGGCGAAACAATGCGGTGCGAAAACGCAATGGGGCGAAATCACTTGATACGACCATAGATATGATAGGCCTACGAAGGATCAAGCGTCAGCCGATTCGGCATGCAGCAGGACAGTAGGGGATGAGTAGAACTAGAAGGCCGAGAAGTTGAGCTTTTTCTCGTGTAAGTTTTCTGGTAGAATCGGCAGTTTCATCTGTAAACAGTAAAGGTCTATGTAGTAGAATGTAAACAACAACCACTTGGCCTAGCTTCGCGAGCTCAGTCAGTCGCGACTCAGTGGTTGTTGTTTACATTGTAGAACTGCCGACTCCTGTGGTAAAAGTAAAGTAAAGTAAATTTTATTTAAAGTCGGCACTATATACATTCAACATATCAAACACAAGCTCTGTAGAGCTTTTTAACCGACTATCACATTCAAGTATATCAAGGACAAAGACACATAGCATGCATGTACACAACTATCTGCTAAATTAGTAGTACCACAAGCATCAATCACTTCAGTGACTTCTCCGTCATCTTCTAAGTCGTAAGACACACGAATTCAATAAAGTTCGAAACACAGGATCAGGACACAGCTAGCATTCGCCAATAGTGACAACCAAACTTTGATGGTTATGTGTATTGTAATAACTTTAATACAAAGGTGAATCCCAGACACACATACAAACACAATCATTATATGGAATGATAAAATGGTAAACCAAGCCCAATCCCTTAATTAGCATAACTGGCCTTTCATATTTAATGACATCTCCATTAAAGGATGTCCCTCGACAGACTGCACATTCCACTGCAGCAGTAGTGAACAAATGTTGTATCTTTGCGTACCCTTATAGAATGATATACACAGTCATGTACAAGTTAACACGCCAATGTCACGAAGCCATTCAAATGTTCTAAGAACGATTTTGAAGATATTTTTTTCTCAACCTTTTTATGTATACTATACTGTAGTAATTAGGGCTATACGGACCGCGGATATCGGCCTGGATAGCTCAGTGGTTAGAGCACCTGACTAGTAATGCAGGGGTCCCAGGTTCGATTCCCGGTCCAGCCAAAGAGTTTCTCCTCTCTCCTTTATGTACTACATTTGGTGCTGTTGACCACCCCTGGTGGTAGACTACCAGGGGCGAAATGAACCTAGGTTGATATTGAAAGACAATTATAAAATTATCTTAAGGAGGGAGGAATGTAGTAATTAGGGCCATACGGACCGTGGATATTGGCCTGGATAGCTCAGTGGTTAGAGCAGGGGTCCCGGGTTCGATTAACAGTCCAGCCAAAGATTTTCTCCTCTCTTCTTATATACAATACAATAAAAAAAAAATCACACCAACAAAGTAGGACATATTGTGAGGGGTGGGCAGGGGTGAGAATATAAAGCATTTAATTAATTTTAAGTGGCATTAAGGGAAATTATGTATAATTTCAGGAAATTAAACTAAAGCCCATTGTTTCATAATCTATGCATCTTTTTGTTTTGCAGAGTTCATCAAGGTTCAATTTATAGGTTAAATACCTTTGTGTTATAAAAATGTCATCAAACAAACGGGTGAAGTTTAACACGGACAGCCATCGTTCAGAGAGTTTAAAATCACATCCTGACTCCGAAAAAAGAAAATCATCAGAGAATGCAGCCTCTGGTGAATTTCCTGTTCATTCACATCCACCATCATCTCTGATGCAAAGCGATTCCTCCGAAGGTCCGTCATCTTTAACTGAGCATACTAGCAGTGTGTCATCGGCTAGTGTATCAAATCAATTACCAAGGCAACTGAGTCAGTGGGAGAGAAAAGATATCGAGGATCTTAATATTAAGATTGTCTTTGAGTCAGAAACCAGACCATATGAATTACTGACAGACAAATCTTGGAATGGAAGGCGAAAGGGAGAGGGATTTCCTGTGAACTTTAGTGTATTTGAAGCTGAAGAAAAAGAAAAACGGAGAGTGGAGGAGGAACTCAGAATACAGACTCTGGTAGATTATGTGAAAAGCAGTGGATTCTTGAAATTAATTGAAGAAATAAATTATTCTTCATTTGAAGAATTTGACATCTCTACAGTAATGAAGCTGAAATATTTCTTGAAACAATCATTCATCCCTAGATATTTGCCTGGAGAATTTCATTCCTGGTTTGCAAGGTATTTATTGGAATACTTTTGGAAGTTGTGTATTTCTTGTGACAAGCTAAGACCTTTGTTTTCATATGAAATTTTTTTGCCTTGTGACCTCAACCTAGTACATTGTAGTTTAGCTTTACAAGGGCATGTGTTTGAAAAACATCTTGTTAAATAAAATGTTGGGAAATACAGCTCTGAAAATTATATGCATTATTCTACCACTGCTATTTTCATTTTCACATGTATACATGTACATACATCTGCACATATTTTTTTTTATATATCATAATTGGTTTATATGTGCCATTTTGCACATTTATAATACATCTAGGTCTTTTGTAAATCATATTGATGTTGAAAATTTCTGCAGAAAAAACCCTCTCTATTGAATATCTATATATTTTGCAAAAATGAAGTAAAAAAGAAAAAAAAAAGTTATCAATGTCAAATTTTATACAGCAGGTTATGCTACAATGACCTTTGCTTAAAAAACATACCCAAAGCAAAACAAATCATTTTTATGTCCTCATACTTAGGAAATTTAGTGGTATATAAATATATACTGGTAGATTTTGGTCTGACCGACTGATTGCAAAAACTTAACTTAGGCCATACATACATGTGACCTTTGAATGGATAGTGGTAGGACTTTAATATTTCAAATGTGTATTCCGCGTGACAAGACCTTTCGGTACCAATTTGTTTTTACCTAGTGACCTTGACCTAGGGGTTATACCTACATGTATATGTACTTTTGAGAAACTGTAACCTTTGTCATTTATATCATATATAAATGTTGAAAGGTTGATGATAGCACTTTCATAATTCACATGTGTATTCCATGTGATAAGACCTTTCTTTAGGTGCCAAAATTTTAGACCTCATGACCTTGGAGTTTGACCTACTTTTGAAAAACTTTAGCATGGCCCATAACTTTTGAACGCTTAGTGATAGGACTTTCACATGTGTGTTCCTTGTGATATGATATTAGACCTTTCTTTGGTACCAGAATTACTTTGGTTGAATTTGGTGGCATTGGTGTTTCATAAATATATCTTGTTAAACTTTTCTAAATCTTTCAAATTTCAAGAGCAAAGAATTTGACAAGAACAGAACCAACTCCTTTATGAAATATATAATCAGGGTTAATGGAATGAACGCCCTAACATGCTCTATTTTTCAGGTGGGCAGGGACAAAATTTCATTTGATAGTCTGGCGATCAGGCCAATGTAACAACAAGTTTACTACAATGACATATGTCACTAATATATTGAAGCTTCAATAGCAGTACATGTGTTCAATGATATTACAAAACTGAAATAGGGATTGGCAGATTTTGAACAGGACTGGCAACTTTTAGGTATTGCCAGCCCAGGGACTGACCCATAATTTCATTGAGAGTCTAACCTTGATTTAACACATATACATGTAGAGTTGTTGGTAACAGTCATATTCATGCCCCCCTTCAAAGAAGAGGGGCATATTGCTGAATTTGTACCTGTCGGTCGGTT